>NW_017672968.1:4607-88604 GCF_001879085.1 Nicotiana attenuata
AGAATCATAGTGCAGTGTGGAAGGGCCAGCCCTCAAATGTCCAAGTTCAGAGGGAGCTCAAGGTCCCAAAGCAAGGCTCATAGGAGGGGGGCAGAACTTAGAGTCTAGGAGTAAGTGTAAGTTCAATAGGGGGAGATTAGGGAAGGCCATGGCATGCTGGTGGTCGTGCCCAACAATTGGGATGCTGGCACACCCCTGACCAGCCTGTCAGTTTTAAATTGGGGAGTTAGGACCTATTGAAGGTCGGGTTCAGCCCTGGACAGCAATTTGGGTGCTGCCAGGTCATGAACTTTAACTCAGCATACATAGGGAATGGGGTATGGGGGTTCATAATAGAAACAGGGTACAAAGAAAGAGCAGGCAAAGGGCATACCCAGCAATGAGACATACTGGCACACTCTCCAGCCTAACTAGAGTCTAGGGGGTCAAAACTCAACTCATGGACAACAATTCTTGTTGCCATGCCCTAAGTCCCCACTCACAAACACACATGGGGGTAATGGGATAGGGAACAAGTGTTCACAAGAAAGAGAATCAGGCAGTAGCATATAGGCATATTAAGTTAAGTGCTAAACTTTACAGAGAAAAGAAAATAGACATGGATACAAGGACTGTAAATAAAACACATTGAGATGATGCTGAAAAATTAATTTAGGACATACCAGTTTTTTTACAGAGACAAGTAAAGAGAGAGCGGTAGTCTTGTAAAAAGCCAAAGTGCAAACAAGAAGCAAGAATACTCTAAGTATGCCTTCATAAGAGAATTGTGAAATTGTATAGTATGAAGCATGTTTTTAATCGTGTTCTCGTGTGTGTCTTGTGAAAGAGGGACGTGTATTTATAGTGTGAAAGTCATGAGAAAATAAGGTAAGAAAATAATAGAAGCCTGATTGTCAATCAATTACATAAGACTCTGCTTAATTAAGGGATTCAGATTCAAATGGTACAAACTAATTAAGGAAAGAAATTAAACAAACCTGTGTGCAAAGTAGCAAATCAGAGGCAAGTACATCGAAGTTATTTAAAGACAGGGTCTTGACAGTACACGGTTTATGCAAATAAGGCAAGAGAATCATTTGACAGCCAGTAAATCACAAAGGTCTGAAATTTGGTATGAGTGAACCAAGTCGTAAAAATAAAGAAGAGTTTTACCTAAGCCAAATCATCTAGGGAATCAGTAAAAGATAGAAGGAAAATCAATCAAGCTAAATTCAGAAGGAGGTTTGCGCTAATTGCAAATTTAAAGACCAATTAGAGGGAAATTCATCATATATAAGGAGAATGTGAGTATGAAAGGAGATTGTCGTGTAAATCAGCATAAAAATCCAGTAGCAGAGTTTGGAAGAGTTTATCAAAAGTCAGAATCATATGAAACTCCAAAATTCCTAAAAGAGTTGGGGGTTTTGAAATAAGAATCCTTGTTCAGGCAAAATCACAAAAAGAGAGCAAGCAATTGGATCAAAACATGTATAGCAAAGCAACATGCAATCAAAGTAGAAGGATTCAAAGCACACAATGGCCAATACTGATAAGGACAACAGGAGAAACATGCTTAGAAGAACCCTAAACAAGGCTCAGTAGAAGGTAGACAAAGAACCATAAGAACTTAGCAAGTGGAAAATATAGTAGAAAAACACAAGAACCACCGGAAAAGACATAGCAGAAAAGCATATAGGAAAACACAGTATGACAAACATATAAGAACATGATAAAATACAGTAGAAAAATCTACAAGACAATAGTGTAGAAAACACAGTAAGGGAAGCATGCAAAAGATGATACGAGGACACAGCAGAGGCAAACACAAAGAAGAAAAGTCATAAAAAAAACTCTTAAACATTTTCCAGAAAACCCTAAATCGGAAAAGAAGGGCTTTGAAAGTAATTTTCAAAGGAAAATTTAGGGAAATCGTTTAAAAGTTCAAGTATAGCATAGATACACAACGGATCTAAAAAGAATCGAAAACCTCATAGGGTTAGGGTTTCAGAGGAACCCTAGGATGAGAAAGGCTTGGAAAAGGTCCGATCTAAGTGGGATAAGGTCGAAATCAGACTGAGGAGGCTAGGATATGCTAGAGTAGGGCCGGAGATGGCCGGAAACCTTGAATCGGCGAAGGTCTGGGTGAAGGCCTTCGAGGTCTGGCCTCGAACATTCAAGTATCAGGCACATGAGGGTAATAGGAGGTGAGTATAGGTCGTCCGTGGCCTGAGAGGCCATGGATTCCGGTGAGTCGGAGGTTGAAGAGGGTGGAGGTGATTAGGGTTTCAGGAACATTCGAGAGCGTTTGAGAGGGGGGAAGGTATTCCGAGGCGGCTGCCCGGTCAAAATAAGGGAGTTAGGTTAGGGTTGGGGGATTAAAAAAGGTAAGGAGTGATCGTGGCCGTTGATCAGGTTGATCAACGGCCTAGATTAAAAGGGGTTTGGGTCGGGTAATATAGACGGGTTAATGGTTGGGGTTAAGTGGGATTGGGCTGGTCCAGAATTGGTCTGGAAATTGGGTCAATTGGGGGGTTAATTTAGGCTGTAATTGGAATACCAAATGGCTTTAATTGCAATGAAATGAGGCTAGCTTTTAAATAGCCAGTTTTATCCTTTTTTATTTTTTATAAATAGCAATAATGATTTTAAGATCAAATTAAAAGCACTGAACTACTTAATAATATATAAATATTAATCCAAAAATACTGAAAATAATTTCATAATTGCAAAAATGCTGTTAATCGTAAAATAGGCTAAAGTTGCAATTACATGCAATTTTAGCTTTAAAAATACCAAATAAATTCGTAAAAATATGCAAAAATTACCTTAATTATATTTTGGTGTAAATATGGGAATAAAAATAGGTTAATCACAAAAAGGATAATTTTTGGGGATAATTGCTGATTTTGTATAGCCAAAATGGGCAATAAATCGATTTTAAAATCTTTAAAAATTAGGGAAAAATACCAAAATTCTTGGGCATGCTTATATATGCATACACATGCCTTTTTGAAAGCATTTTGAGTATAAAAATACATAGGGAAAAATTTGGTATCAACAATATTGATGTAGGACGGTAGGGTGATTGCCTACGCGTCCAGACAGTTCAAGATACATGAGAAGAATTACCTTGTCCACGACCTTGAGCTAGCTGCTATTGTTCATGCCTTGAAGATCTGGCATCACTATTTGTACGGTGTGCCTTGTGAGATCTATACTGACCAACGGAGTTTGCAGCACTTGTTCAAGCAAAAGGATCTAAATTTGCGCCAGAGAAGGTGGTTAGTGTTGTTGAAGAACTATGATATTACTATTCTGTATCACCCGGGCAAGGCCAATGTGGTGGCGGACGCCTTGAGTCGTCGGGCGGAGAGTTTGGGGAGTTTGGCATATTTACCAGCTTCAGAGAGGCCTATGGCGATGGATGTTCAGGCCTTAGCCAGCCAGTTTGTGAGATTGGATCTTTCGGAGCCCAGTCGAGTTCTAGCTTGTGTGGTTTCCCGGTCTTCTTTATTTGATCGTATTAGGGAGCGACAGTATGATGACCCTCATTTGCTTGTCCTTAAAGACAAGGTCCAGCGTGGTGATGTCAGAGATGTGACCATCGGAGATGACGGGGTATTGAGGATGCAGGGCCGAATTTGTGTGCCCAATGTCGATGAGCTTCGAGAGTTGATTTTAGCAGAGGCCCATAGCTCGCGGTATTCCATCCATCCGGGTTCCGCGAAGATATACCAGGACTTGAGGCAGCACTATTGGTGGAGGTGGACGAAGAAAGATATAGTTGGGTATGTGTCTAGATGCCTCAACTGCCAGCAGGTGAAGTATGAGCACCAGCAACCGGGTGGGTTGCTTCAGCAGATAGAGATTCCGGAGTGGAAATGGGAGCGCATCACCATGGACTTTGTATCGGGACTCCCATGGACCTTGAAGAAGTTTGATTCCATTTGGGTTATTGTGGATTGTCTGACCAAGTCTGCTAATTTCATACCTGTGTGTACCACTTATTCATCGGAGCGGTTGGCGGAGATTTATATCCGGGAGATCGTCCATCTGCATGGTATTCCAGTTTCCATTATTTCAGACAGAGGTACTCTATTTACATTCCGGTTCTGGAGAGTCGTGCAGCAGGAACTAGGTACTCGGGTGGAGTTGAGCACAACATTTCACCCCCAGACGGACGGACAGTCCGAGCGCACTATTCAGATTCTTGAGGATATGCTCCGTGCGTGTGTGATTGAGTTTAGAGGGTCTTGGGATCAGTTCTTGCTATTGGCGGAGTTTGCTTACAACAACAGTTATCAGTCCAACATTCAGATGGCGTCGTATGAGGCTTTATATGGTAGGAGGTGTAGATCTCCGGTGGGTTGTTTTTTGCCGGGTGAGGCCAGGCTATTGGGCACAGAGTTGGTCCAGGATGCATTGGAGAAGGTTAAGATGATTCAGGATAGACTCCGTACAGCCCAATCCAGACAGAAGAGTTACGCGGACAGGAAGGTTCGTGATGTTTCGTATATGGTTGGTGAGCGGGTTCTGCTTCGGGTTTCGCCTATGAAAGGCGTCATGAGGTTTGGGAAGAAAGGGAAGTTGAGTCCGAGGTTTATTGGCCCTTTTGAGTTTTTGAGGCGAGTTGGGGAGGTTGCTTATGAGCTTGCCTTACCTCCCAGTTTGGCCGGGGTTCATCCAGTATTTCATGTTTCGATGCTTCGGAGCTATCACGGTAACCCGTCGCACGTGTTGGATTTCAGTTCAGTCCAGTTGGACAAGGATCTATCCTATGCTGAGGAGCCAGTGGCTATATTGGACAGGCAGATCAGAAAGTTGAGGTCAAAGAACATTGCTTCAGTAAAGGTTCAGTGGCGGTGTCAGCCGGCTGAGGAGGCGACCTGGGAGACCGAGCAGGATATGCGCAGCAGTTACCCTCATCTTTTCACTACTTCAGGTATGTCTTTATGCTCGTTCGAGGACGAATGAATGTTTAAGTGTAGGAGGATGTGACGACCCGGCCGGTCGTCTTAAGAATTAACGCCCCGATCCCCTATTAACTGATTTCCCCAAGTTTATTTCTGCCATTTTGATTTGTCGGGATGTTCGGTTTTGAGTTTCGAAGAGTTCTAGGACACTTAGTCCCTAAATGAGAGCATAAGTGTTGCAAAATGGTCCATAGTCAGAACAGGGTGAAGACAGCCTCGGAACGGATATCCGATGGTTCTGTTAGCTTCGTTAGGTGATTTCGAGGTTGGGAGCGCGTTCGGAACGTGTTTTGGAGGTTCGTAGCTAATTTAGGCTTGAAATGCCGAAAGTTCGAATTTTGAAGTTTCCGGTCCGATAGTGAGATTTTGATCCGAGGGTCGAAATGGAATTGCGGAAGTTGTCGTAGCTCCGTCATGTCATTTGGGATGTGTGTGTAAAATTTCAGGTCATTCGGACGTGGTATGGTTAGGTTTTTGATCGAAAGCGTGTTTTGAGAGAAAATGAAGTTCTTAGGCTTAAATCGGTGATTAATTCGAGTTTCCGATGTTGTTATAGGTGTTTTAAGGATTGTTAAAAGTTTGAATGGGGTATTAGGTGATGTTGGTGCTTTGGGTTGAGGTCCCGAGGGCCTCGGGATGATTTCGGATGGTTGACGGGAAGATCGGAGAAGTGTTGCACCAGCTGAAGCATTGCTGCTTCTGGTATTTTCGCATCTGCGGCTTGGGAACCGCAGATGCGGCGTGGAGGACCGCAGAAGCGGGGTTGGCCAGGCTCATCAGGCTCCGCAGATGCGGTGGGATTTCCGCAGAAGCGGGGTTGGCCAGGCTCATCAGGCTCTGCAGATGCGGTGGGATTTCCGCAGAAGCGGATCCGCATCTGCGAGATCAGGACTGCAGGTGCGGAATTTTGGATTTTTAATGAAATCCCAGAAGCGGCTTAAGTTCCGTAGAAGCGGGACCGCAGGTGCGGTCC
This sequence comes from Nicotiana attenuata, assembly GCF_001879085.1. NCBI lineage: Eukaryota > Viridiplantae > Streptophyta > Magnoliopsida > Solanales > Solanaceae > Nicotiana > Nicotiana attenuata. Next base: position 10,533 of record NW_017672968.1, read on the forward strand.
CTTGACCGCAGAAGCGGAAACCACTGGATTGAAATATGAAATTCAAGGGTTTTGTTTCAAAAGTTAGAAGAATCAAATTGGAGCTCGGGAGAGGGCGATTTTGAGAGGGATTTGAAGAGAAGAACATTGGGTAGCGTTTCTTTAACCCTTTCTAGTTATATTCCATCAATCTATGGTTAATTTTATAATTTAAATTCGGATTGGGGATCAAAAATTGGGAAAAATTGGAAGAAACTTCTTAGACCGAATTATTGAGTTTTGAGTGGGTGTTTGACCTTCAATTTGGGAGATTTTTGTATGGTTACACTCGTGAGAGTGCGAGGGTTCTGAAAATGTAAAAATTATCCGGTTCTGAGACGTTGGCCCGAGGGGCGTTTTGGTCATTTTACCTAAATTCGCGTCTTAGCTTTAAATTTAATAGTAGAATCAGTTGCTTGAGATGTTATTTACGATATGTAATTGAATTGAATAGATTTGGGCCATTTGGAGTTGGATACTCGTGGCAAAGGTGTGGTTTCGAGTTAATTTTGGAGCCGGTTTGAGGTAAGTGGCTTGTCTAACCTTGTGTGGGGACCTTTCCCCTTAGGATATGATATTTGGTAATTGAATGCCTTGTACGTGAGGTGACGAGCGCGTACTCGAGCTAATTGTTGAAAAAAAATCCGGTTTTACTTTAAATATTTAGATTGAGTTTCTTTCTTATCTGCTTTATCTTATTTGCAATTATAGACTGCGTTAGTTAGAAAAGCATGCTTAGCTGTTCTAAATTGTCTATTTGTTCAAGTTGCCTTGTTTGCACTACGTGAAGCATGCTAGGCTAGAACTACCTGTTGCCTTGTATTTTTTAGCTTCATTTCTGAATATTCTTCGTGTTGTGACTGCGTATTACATTGGGACTACGGATGTGGGATTCCGGTAGCTCCCCCCCCCCCCCTTGTTTGTTTACTTTGGGACTACGGGTTAGATTCCCGGTAGATCCCCTGCACATTTACTTTGGGACTGCGGGTTAGATTCCCGATAGATCCCCCTGCACATTGATAGTTGGACTACGGGACGGTATCTCGGAAGATCCTTCGGATATACTCATATGACGAACTACGGGACGGTATCCCGGGAGCTCCTTGGACATTTGATGAAATGGACTACAGGACGGTATCCTGGGAGATCCTCGTTATTGGTATTGGTATTGAGTTGTTTTACTCTGTGTTGTCTTATTCTCTGAGTGTTAATTGTTGCCTTGTATAACCTGTCTTACTTCATAGTTGTACTCATTATTTCCGTTTATTTCATGTTGTTGCAAGATTTATTATTATGCTTATTCTCAGTAGGGCGCTGACCTTCCTCGTCACTACCCAACCGAGGTTAGGCTTGGCACTTACTGAGTACCGCTGTGGTGCACTCATGCCCCTTCTGTGCATGTTTTTCATGTGCAATCCAGGTACTTCATCCCAGGCGTATCACTCTCGAGGCGGAGAGATCTAGCAGAGACTTCAAGGTACATCTGCCGTGTCCGCAGACCAGGAGTCTCTATCTTATTCTAGCTGTAGCAGTTAGCTTTTCCTTTCGTACTTTTGCTTTAGACATTCTGGAGTTAGATCTGTGTATTACTTTCCATTAGCTTGTGTTCCCTTGAGTTTCCGGGTTTTGGGATGATATTGTAGACTTCCGCATTATTAGGTTGTATATGCTGAGCGGCATTTATATACAGTTACCCTTCTAGTTTGTTTAGTTTAATTATTTGTTTCCGCAATTTATGCTATTTCCGCATTGTTAGGCTTACCTAGTCGTAGGGACTAGGTGCCATCACGACATGTTCACGGAGGACGAACTGGAGTCGTGACAGTAATAAGGACCACGCCATGGTGGCGACCAAACATTATATTCCAGCCAGGTGTACGGATATCCCAAACTAAAAGTTGTGCCGTGACGTTTCAACTGTATTGGTTTGGTAATGCCCTGGAGTTTCTTCCCAAGCCCTTTGCCGGGTTTATACCCAGACCATGCCAGTATGCTTTCTATTTTTTTGCTCCACCACTTATCTTTCTCGATTGCGTTGACATGCTCAATACGATGATAAGTTTCTCCGCCCAGCCTTCTCCTATTCTTGACTATCGGGACAGTTTGACTAGTGTAAATGGGGTTACTTCCGTCTCCGTGAATGATTACCTCCTGATGGTTCCATTCGAACTTCACAGCCTGGTGTAGCGTGGAAGCCACAGACCCAGCGGCATGTATCCAAGGTCGTCCCAATAGAAGATTGTATGTAGCAAATATGTCTAGTACTTGGAACTCAACATCGAACCAGGTCGGGCCCATCTGCGGACAAAGGTTAATCTCCCCAATCGTGACCCTTTGAGACCCATCAAATGCCTTCGCGTTCATACTTCCAGCTCGTATCTCATTGAAATATCTGCCCAACCTTTTTAGAGTAGTCAATCGACAAATGTTAAGGCTTGAACCTCCATCTATTAAGACCTTGGCGATGAACTTGTCTTCAAACTGTACTGTGATATGCAGTGCCCTGTTGTGACTTAATCCTTCAGGTGGTAGCTCATCCTCGTGGAAGGTGATCTTGTGACTCTCCAGTACTTTCCCTACCATGTTGGCCATCTCCCACTGGTGATGTTGTTGGGTACATAAGCTTCAACCAATACCTTCATCAGAGCACTCCTATGCGCCTCAAAATTTTGCAATAGCGACAGGATGGATATCTGGGCGGGAGTCTTGTTCAAATGATCAACGACAGAGTATTCTCTTGCCTATACTTTCCTCCAAAGATCTCTGGACTAGTTTCAATGATGGGTTGTTTGGTAGCAGCTTCCTTGCTAGTTCCTCCCAAATTTTTGGGTGTATAGATCCTTCCAGTTCTGGTCATTCCCTGTGCGGCACCAGATTCTTCCATATTTGCTTTTCCTTTTCTCCTAGCTTCGGCAACGTAATCCCAGGGTATGGCATTGGACTTGAAAAGAGGTATGGGTGCTACTGTCATAGTGAAGGGTGTGGATACTTCTACTTCAAATGGAGTTGGCGTAGTTGCAGGTGATGTTACTTCAATTTCAAATGGGACTGATGCGGCTACTTCGACTTCAACTGGCGGCTGTATCTGTGCCACAATAGGAGTGAGTGTGACTATAGGTTTAGGGTCATCACCTTCCCAAATAAGCCCAATCGACCCCTCAAGATCCCATTCTTCATCAGTTTCTATCACATTGACTCCTTCACCCCTATGATCTGGGAGGAGATTGTTGCGGACATTTGGCGCGGCTTCCTTTGCTTGTATGACTTTGGTGTCAATCAGGGTTTGAATCTTATCTTTTAGGGTGCGGCATTCATCGATAGTATGCCCTTTCATGCCAGAATGGTATGCACAGGTTCTGTTTGGGTTGACCCACTGGGAGGAGTTTTCCATCGCAACAGCAGGAATGGGGGCAACATATCCGGCAGACTTCAATCTTTCATATAGTTGGTCAATGGGTTCAGTAATAGGTGTGTATAGTCTGGGCGGCCTGCGATCAAAATTGGGTCTGGGTTTTGGATAGTTTTGACGGGTTGGGGGTGAATGGTAATAGGCTGGAGTGTTGTAGGTGTGATAGGCGGTAGCGGGATGAGAATATCTGGGAGGTGAGGGTTGGTATGTAGGCGGGGGTGTTTGATATGTGAGTGGAGATTTTGGACCTTGGGCCACCATTACTGCCCCTACTTCTTTCTTCTTTGATATTCCCCCTGACTGCAATGCTTTGTTCGTGGCCTGCAATGCCTCGAAATTGGTTACCATCCCGCTCTTGATCCCTTCTTCAATCCTTTCTCCAAGTTTGATGATGTTGGAGAACATGTGATTGTTGATGACCATTAACCTTTCATAGTATTATGGATCCTGGGCCCTGACGAAGAATTTGTTCATCTGCTCTTCCTCTAGTGTCGGCCTGACTTTTGCAGCTTCCGACCTCCATCGAGTAGCATACTCGCGGAAAGTTTTTGTTGGTTTCTTCTTGAGATACTGTGTGTAGAAGGCATCCAGTGCATTCTCTGTGTTAAACCTGAATCGATCCATGAAGTCTGACACCATGCTTACCCAATTAACCCACTTCTTGGGATTCTGACTGATATACCAAGATAGGGCATCTCCAGTGAGACTCCTCATGAGCAGCTTCATGCGAATCCTTTCATCTTTTCCAACACCCACGAGCTTATCACAGTATGTTCTCAAATGTACTTTCGGGTCACCTGTTCCGTCAAACATCTCGAACTTAGGAGGTTTGTAACCCTCCGGCAGTTCCACGTCTGATTGAATGCACAGATCCTCATAATTCAGACCTTTAATTCCTTTGCCTCCTTCGACACCCTGGACTCGGCTCGTGAACTTCTTGAGCTTTTCGGCCATGTTCTTAATGAGCAGGTCCTTCTCGGCAAGTTCTGGAGCGTGTGAGCACGTGATTTTTGCCCTATATGAATTACTCCCAGAAATTCAAACAAAATGTTTTCTTTCATTATTTTACAATTTTGTGGATTTTTGTGACATTTTGTGTTAATTTTTTGCATTTTTGTTTGATCATTTTGATTAATGGAAAATATAAAAAAAAAACTTGATATTTGCATTTAGGGTTTAATTTCCTATTTTAGGATTAATTAGGTTACTTTATAAAGAAGAAAATAACAAAAAATGGTTCTTTTTGCATTTACCCTTTTAATTGTCTTAGTTCGTATTTAAATTAGGAATTAGTGTATTTGGGAATTGAATAATAGTTCTAGAAGTCAATCTGGATTTTTATTTGTTGATTTGGCATTTAATAAAATCAGAAAATATAAATACAAAATAAAAAAGAAGAAGAAGAAGAAAAGAAATACAAAAAAAAAAAGGAGAAAGGAGAGTTTGCTTAATAGAAACCCAAATTGGGCTGTTAATCTTAGCCCAAAACAAATACTCCCAAGCCAGCCCAAATACCCGATACCCCGGCCCGCCCCCCCCCCCCCTTTAAAATAGAACGACGTCGTTGCATCCTCATTAGATCCTGGCCATCGAGGTAATCGAATCTAACGGCTCAGAACTGGGAACACGTTGATATATAAGTGTCGGGTCACCTAACCCCCCCCCCCCCCGTTTCGTCTCTCTGAGAAGCCCCATGTAACGCCGCCCTTCTCCGCCTTACGCCGCCGCGGGAAATCGCCTCACGGCGGCGGCCAGTCCCCAAACACCACCAAAATAACACCCCTTGCTCCTCTCCTTCCCCTCTTTCCAAATCCATGAATAATTCCCTCGAATCCCACCTAAAATTGGCGAATATTGGATCGAAAAACCTCCGGCCAAAATGCAAAGTCATCCAAATCCAACCAAATAAACACCCTAGCACCGCCCTGTTCTCCTCTTTCAAACCCCCCAAACCCCGTCCCTCGAATATGGCCGGAACTTCTCGAATCGATTTGAAGTTTTCCGGCCAATACCCTAATTGCCCCAAACCACTCCAAATTAATACCATGTGATCTCCTCCTCTTCCTCATGAGGATTTCAGCGTCATTGGAGTTCAAATATCACCGGAAATGGGCTAACTTCGAGTTTGAGAAAAATGTTGAATTCGTATGTTTTTTCGGTCTTGTTGTTTCTTTTTCATCTGTTCTTGTTAGTTTGATTCATGCTGTTTTTGATAATTCAATATTGTTTTAATTTCTATATGATTTTGAATTTTTTTTTAGTCTAGTTCAATCCTAGCTAATCGTTGTTCTATTAGAATAAATGCTTAGGATAATTCATGAGTTTTAGTAATTGTTCTCTGCCCTGTTATCATAATTTTTTTTTAAATTCTTATTAAATTGCTTCTGAATGATTTTTTCTTCAGTTCAGTGTCGTTTCGATTGTGATTAGTGGCTTGTGTTAGTTTTAGCATAGTGCTACGTTAATTGTTGTTTACTAATTTGGTTCAATTGATAGAATAATAAGAGTTTGGATAGGGATTACAGTTTTACAGCTAAAATTCATGTTTTCGTTAGTTGACCATGGTTTAATCAGGGCTGGGGGTAGGTTAGCGATTCTTGCAATAAGCTAAGGGCAATTGGGGTAGTTCAAGGGCTTGGAATCTGTTAAAAACTGAAATAAGAAGTTCTAGAACACTCTAGAATGGGTCTAATTTGAAATTTTAGGAAGACATGGTGTGCTTACTTGTGTAATAAGTTAATAACTAGAGGACTAGCTGAAAATAAATGAGGGACTAATATGTAAAACAGAAATTGAGGGCTGCCCTCCCTTAGGCCTATAAAATGGCATTCACATGCCATGAATAATAGGTTTTTAGCCATCAAATTCCCCCCAAAAAGCTCTTCTCTGATATTCAGATCTGAACTTGAAATTCAAACATTCAAAATCCAAAAAAAACAACAAAAATCAAAAAAAACTTACTGTTTCATTGCCTCTTTAGATCATTTTCAAATTCCTATTTTTAAACTTCTTTATTTCTGTTCTAAGTTCGAGTTATAAAAGCATCTAGAGGTATTTGGTGACTTGCTAGAGTGAATTTGGGTCAGCTTCAGTTGGTTTTTGGTTGAGGTTTACTCCAGTGAAGTTTCAGAAGCATTTTAGTTCAATTTCGAAGACATTTAGGTTTCCAAGTCAGATTGTGGTTAGTCGAGCTGTTGGTTAGTTGTTTTCTGATTGCTGGAGTGTTTCTGGAATGCTTGGGTGCAACCACAAGTGCATTTGAGTATATTTGATTTGCTTGTGGTTAAGTTTCTGGAGTCATTTGATTTCAAACTTCTGCTGAGTTACTGAATTCACTCCTGGGCTAACTGCTCGACCTTAGCTGTTATTGCCGCTGATCTCTCTTCCTCCTTCTTAATTTTGAATTCCAGGTACACTCTCCTTGTCTCTAATGATGTGGAAATTTGGTTCAAATGTATGAACGATTTGGAAAGTCAATGACGAAGAAGTGCTATTTGTTCACTTGAATTTGTTGAGAGTTGTAGCTTTTAATATTCAAATTAGATATTCATGTTGATTTGGAACTGTATTGAACTATTGGACGATTTTAGCTGAGAATTGTTAATCTAATTAGTTGTACTCTTGGAAGCATGAGAGTTCTATAGCTAGCAATTTGGTTTAACTTACGCTGTTAGTATAGCGTAGAATCTCAGTATGCTTTCATATGTATTCAACTGGACTGCTTTAGGATTGTTCAAACTCGTGATCATCTACGCTATAATCTTCGTATAGTTAGTGCAGGTTTAGTTTAGCGTTTACTTCTGTTTAAACTAAAACATCAGAAACAATTGGGAATTGTAGTTGATTTTGGAAACCAGTGTGATGGCCACTTCAAGTTTAAATTGATTAGGATTTCTTTTTCCATAGTTTACTTTAGGATTGGCCTTTAAATAATAAATGAGATGAGCCTCGCTAAATAAGAATGCAAATTGCGGGGCCCTCAATAAAAGTTTGTAATAAAATCCTTGGAATTCGGGATGGGCCGTTTAGCAAACTTCACGGCTTTCCCCAAAGATATAACGCGTTAGTCCCTTTTGGATCGACTTTTAATAACGTTACCTTCCTAAATTCGAGTGCGCATTTATGTGACCCAAATCCAAATCTCAACGAAGTCGAAATGTGTCAACAACCACGGGTGCATTTATGTGACGTGGTTCGAGACACATTTTCGCGACGTTGTAATTCTTGCTAAAAATAATAATAAGAGCGGTTTAAAATTAAAAAACACATAGATTAAAACATGTACTAAAATCAGATAATTAAGCCGAATATGACAGTTGAGCGACCGTGCTAGAACCACGGAACCCGGGAATGCCTAACACCTTCTCCCGGGTTAACAGAATTCCTTACTTGGATTTCTGGTTCGGGGACTGTTAAACAGAGTCAAACCTTTTTCTCGATTCGGGATTCAAACCGGTGACTTGGGACACCATAAATCTCCCAAGTGGCGACTCTGAATCTTTAATAATAAATCCCGTTTCGATTGTCCTTTAATTGAAAAAACTCCTTTATGCCTTTGCGGGTGTAGTGAAGAGGAGGTGTGACAGTAAGCGGCGAATGTTACTGATACACATGTTTATGACGTAAGCAACAAATGGATATCGAAATGTCCCGTCGATCCAGTTACCAAGGTATTAAATGCCTGTCAGTTGCTGGTCGAGCACAATGGGTTATGAACCGTCACCGGCAAACTATAAGTACTATAACCTTCCTATATTCAAACTTTACGTTAAAAACTCCTCCTATTCTTGTTTCTTTTCAAAAATCCATTTGCTTTGCAACTCTTGCACCCAAATTTCTTAAACTTTTAGCAAACCGCATACCATCCTAATTCCCTTTTCTTTTGTTCTACAATGGCGAAAACTTCTAAGATTATACCGCAAAAGAAGGTCGCCTCTTCATCATGGCCCGCCGGCGACAGAGCTGGGCGAAACATCCCGTTGAGGATTTTATTCCGGCAGGGTGCCCTACTATTGCTGAATTTAAGATTGAAAAACTTCCTCGGTACCGGGTCGATGTGAACCGGTCTCTAGGTACATATGCACAATTATCGATGATCTCCTTACCAAGATTAAAGAGGATTGCAACTGGGTCGATAAGCATGTGGTGGTACCTTTGCCCGAGGAATCGATCACTACCCACGTGGAGGGTTTTCTAAGTGTTTACACTTACCCCTTCACGTTGGGTCCTTAGACCCTATCATCGTCTCCTTCTGCAAGAGGTATGACGTGACCCTTGTCCAGATCCACCCTTCCGTCTGGAGAATAGTGATTCCCCTCCGATTCTTCGTAAGCAAAATCGAGGGATATCCCTTTACCCTTGATCACCTTATGCGCCTTTACAGTCCCCGACTCTATCGAGGAGGGCTGATCAAGCTTGCTTGTCGGGCTAGCAAGGCCCTGTTCTCGAGTATAAACGAGGCTCTGGACTGAGGTTGGATGGGCCTATTTGTCCGAATAAAGACTTCAGATCTGATCCATGTTGAAGACATGTCGTTTCCTGAGAAATGGAACACGAATAGTGAGTAGTACTTCGCCTTGAATGTTCAATCTTGTTGTTTTACCTCTTATCTTCTTCCTTATCAATGATTTTGGTGTTGCAACTGTGGACCAGGTGCCGGACGTAGTTCCTGAACTCAAGGAATGGGTCGAGGGCCTGGTGCCACAGAGACCATATTCCGAGCATGCTTGGATGGAGTTGTCGAAGGGTCGATGGGAGGCCCGTAATCATGGTAAGTTTTCTCCTCTGATTCAATACTGTTTGATTTCCTCCTTGCACTGTGGAATTCTTATCCACTCTGTTTTCTTTCGTAGGTCTCCCCAATGACGTTGCTATGAGGCCTCCATCAGGTGATGAGTATGTGCCTCTCGAGCCCCCTACTCCGAAGTAGGGTGATGAAAAGAAGAGGAAAAGGGCCCCGGGTTCCCCAAACTCGGAAAAGAAGAAACCGAAGAAGAGGTCGCGCAAGCCTAAGGGAAGCACTGGCGCTATATCCTCTGACTCAATTCGCCGATTGAGGGACGAGTCTGAAGAAGAAGAAGAGAAGAAGAAGAAGAAGAAGAAGAAGAAGAGAAATCCAGTTGGTGGCCCGTGTGCGGGCAGGTGTGGTGGTACAAGGGTCCTCTGAACCGGCGGATGCCCAAATCGGACTGTCCCGACACGAGGAGGTCGATGAGGGAGTCTTTGCCGAAGCTCTCGAACTAGAAAGGGTTGAGGCCATCCCGCCCCAAGCTAGGGGGTCGAGAGAGAGACCAGGGGCGATGCTTCTCGAGCAGAGGAAAGTGTCCCGAGAGACGAGCTTGGGGCGATCGACATTACTGGGTAATCTCGCCCAAACTCACACCACAAATATAGGTAGTGAGGCGGTCGAAGCAATAATAAAACCCAACGCGAGTCAGGGTCGATTCCTCAGGGAGTTAGAAATGGGATTAGGTATACACCTAGTGTAATTGTATAATGTGACTCAATTTGCACTTCCACATTATTGTTGGTTGTTTCTATTTCTACTTTAGCTATTGATTGCAAGTAATAAACTAGAAGACAATATTTTTGATTTTGGTTGTTTTTCAAATGATAAAGGATCTAGGATCGTGACTTCCACTTGGGTGGCTACCTAACGGGTTGTAAACTATAGGGCAAGTTTGATTAATCGGGATCATAATATAGCAATCACTCGCAATTGCTTACTCTATACCTCTCGGTAGTTTGAGTGATTTTGCCCAATAGCCTTTTCAAGCCCAAATGGGTATTGCACAAATCAATTGATATATGCTCAAGTCGGGTCTCACTATCTCTAGATTTGACCATTTAATTGGGGCTATAAATTTCTTGAGTTCACTCCAATTCCTTGTTAGCCAAGTTTTCCTAAACCTAGTCTCTCTTTATCAAGTAAAGACTAGGTCAAATAGGCATGAATAAATTTTTGCAACCCTTAATTCTAGAATTCAAGCATAAACAAGGCTAAATATCACTAACCCAATCACAAACAAGCCCTAAAATTAAATACCCATTAAGTACTCACACTAGAGTTGAGCCACAATCCAAGCTAAAGATTTAGCTACTCATGAAAAATAAAGAAATACAAGAAGAAATTAAGATAGAATGCATAATAAAATTAAACAAAGAAAATCTAATATTTAGAAGTTAATCTACTACAAAATTACTCAAAGAAGTAAAAAAAACGGCTCAGGTGCACCTTTGCAAATTAAACTTAACCTAAAAATGACAAAAAGTTCTATTTATACAAAGCTAAAAATATCTGACAAAAATGCACATGCGAAGGTTGTGCGGCCGCATAATTCTGGTGCGGTCCGCACAATGGGCTTCTGCGGCCGCACAATTATCGTGTGGTCCGCATTCTTGGGAATTTTGACTTGGAACTTTAGGGCTTCTGCGATTCGCATGAAAATGAGTGCAGCCGCACTTCTGATTATGCGACCGCACTCTGCTTTTGGACTTGAAATAGCTCTCTGATTCTTCAAACCTGCGGACCGCATAATAATGACTGCGGCCGCACAATTTTGGTGCGGACGGCACTCCTTGAGCTAGCCCAAACACTAGTCTCTGAATCTCCCTTCCGACCGCACTAGAATTGTGCGGTCCGCACTGCTAGGCTTTTTACCCTGTTTTGGTTCTTGTTCACTTTTGACTCGTTTATGAGTTGATTTTGACTTTTTTGGCTCGTTTCCAATATTCCTGCAAGTAAGCACATTTCATTAGTTTCAGTGATTACCTTTAAGCATTTTTGAGCTAAAACTCAAGTAAAAGAGAGCAAATAAGCGGTTTAAATCCCTACTTATCACCGGGTCCCCTCAGATTTCAGACGGCATGATTCGCGAGGCCGGTATGTTAGAAATCGTTCTTACGAGGGGCCTCAGGGGGAGACTGATATCCACCACTTCTTGGACGGATTTGAGCCTACTGCCTTTGCGGATGTCACTGGCTCGGAGACTTGCCGGTGCCAAAGAAGGTACCATCGCCCGAAGCCAATGGGTCTTCCTCGAGCCCAAATTGGTGAACCGGTTCCCGTCCCCAAGCGTCGATCCTGACCAAAGACGGTCAATAGCTTTCTCTATCCTGGAGGATGCCCCAGTATTCTCTGCCCCCCTTGGGGTCGTTAGCTACCTTTGGTGCTTGGTGACTGAAGAAGATCAGGTGTGATAGACAAGGTGGAAACCCCCTGCCTATTCAATGAAGCCCAACAAGCATTAAATCGAGTAACTTTGTGCATCTTTATTCTCATATATTCTAAATTCAGAGTTGTAAATAACCATAACACCTTCCCTTATGCTTGTAGGCTTCGGTGCTGCATTATGAGACTTTCCTCCGATACTGGGAGAAATTAACTCACCACGAGGCCGAGGTTCAGGACCTTACTGAGAAAAGTGACACCTACAAGCATCTTAGTTAGAATCTTCAAGGTGATTTAATAACGGCTCGGAATGAGCATGCCGAGATGGCCGAGCAGGTATTTCGAGTGCTTCATGATAGTGAAGACGAATTGAAGATACTGACTAATGATCCGATCCTGCAGGTCTGGCATAGGCTTGAACAGATCGGGGAGCTTTAGGCACTGGTAGATACAATTCAAGTTGAGGCTTGAGTTCAAGAAAAATATGGACATCTTAGCCTCGAAAGGGAAGCTGCTCAAGCACAACTAGAGTCGGTCGAGACCCAGCCCCGAGCTGCAAAAGAGAAGGCCTCGGTGCAAGTCAAGAAAATCGAAGAGCTTCAATCCTAATTGGACTTGGCTATTTCTGATAAGGCAAACTTGTCTAGTGAACTTGAGGCGGCCAAATCTGATGTGGCCCTGGCCAATACCAAAGCCGATGCTAAAGTGGCCCAATTCAAGGTCGGCGTTGAGGCCATCCAGGCGCAGGCCAAAAGCATGGTGGATCATGCAAGATGGCAAGCTCAAAGGGAAGCCCTCGAGGGAGTCCATGCTTAGGACTTCGCTATACTAGCTGAACTCGAGAATGCCAAAGCAGAAGAAGCCAGGGCTCGGAAGCTAGCCTTTCCCGAGGAAGATTTCGAGAGTTTAAGTAAGTCTGAAGGTGGGGAAGATCCCTGGGGCGGAGATGCTGCCTCCGATGAAAACCAGGCCACTTAGGCCTTTATATTTTTTGCTTTCTTTTGCATCATTTTGAGGCTATTTCGGCCATTGTAAATTTTTGAATTAAGCCATTTTGGCCTCTGTAAAAGATTATTGGGTAAATATATACAAGGCTTTCTTTTCCCTTTGTGCTTTCAAATTTTTCCTTTGCTTTATTACTTGTATTCACAAAGGTCGGAATGCCTTAGCATAAAATAGCTTAGGTTGTGCAAGTTCGAACAAACCCTGCCTTTACATTATTTTTATTTTTGAGTCATCTTGGAGCTTCGGTGTTACCGGGAACCTTCTCCCAAAGTAAGTAACTTAGATTATAGTTTGCCGAGGGTAGCCTTTAAAACCGGTTATGAAAATTTCGAAGGCCTATTTTTTGTTACAGTTATCAGACGTCTCCGAGCCGTGTTAATATGGTTTTAGCCTTTTAATTCGGATGTAGCCCAGTGAGCTTGCTTTCCCGAGTTATCCAGGCTTGCCTAAGATAACAGTCCCCGAGTGGGTATGGCTGTGGCCTTTAAAATTCGGGGGTTGCCTAAGAGGTCTTATGCCCTAGATGATTAATAGTTCGATCTATTCGAGTTTGTTATTCGGATGGTAGTCCCAGAGTGAGGGAGTGATCATCCGAACTCTGGTTATAGTTGGCCCTTGGGCCCGTTTCCTTAAGAGATCAAAAGTAAGAAATTGTAAAATGGAAATTTTTCTAAGACATAAGATAATTGCAAGGAAAGTACTTTTCTTTATTCTTGTGAAAAATAGTTATACTTGCGTACATGTTTTTATGCCAAGGCTCGATAAACCTATGTGGGCACGGTTCGTTTGACCGTTTGTTCCTTACAACAAATCTTACCTATCGAGACCCTTCTAATTACGAAGTAATTTCCTCGCAAAAAGTTGATATCTGAGGGTAATGCCCCCCAGTATTTGAGGTTGATTGTAGAGGAACCTCGGATACTGTTAGTGGTGTCTTTGACACCGATTCGTGATCGGCCTTTGATTCTAAGTTAGCACGATCCACTGTTGCCTCATTAAAAACCTTGCCGAAAAACCCAATTGGGACAAAAACGATTCAAGGGAAAAAGAGTGCAACGCGTGCTTTCAGACCTAAAGACTTCGTGCCGCTTTTTGTTGACCACCTGGAAGTATTAGTCCGAAAATAAAAAGAAATGAAATGGGGTCGTACCTTAGCAGTAATATCGTTTTAGGTGAGTTACGTTCCAATTGTTCGGTAGTTGTTCTCCGTTTGTCATTCCAAGCTTATAGGATCCTTTCCCAATGACCCCGAGAATCTGGTATGGTCCTTCCCAGTTCGAACCCAATTTCCCTTCTTTTGGATTCTGGGTGCTTAGTGTGACCTTCCTTAGTACTAAGTCCCCAACATTGAAGTATCGAAGGTTAGTCCTTATATTGTAATACCTCTCGATCCGTTGCTTTTAGGTGGCCAATCGAACAAGGGTGACTTCACGCCTTTCATCCAATAGCTCTAGGCTTGTATTCATGGCCTCGTCATTTGATTCCTTTGTTGCATATCGAAATCTGATACTCGGCTCCCCAACTTTGACCGATATTAGAGCTTCGACATCGTAAACCAATGAGAATGGGGTATCACCGGTACTGGATGCAATATGCCCAAAAACTTCAAGCAGGATCTCTTTCCATTTTCCCTTAACGTCACTCAACCTTTTCTTAAGGTTTTGTATTATGGTTTTGTTGGTCGATTCGGCTTGTCCGTTCCCACTAGGGTGATAAGGTGTTGAAAATATCCTTTTGATCTTATGGTCTTCGAGAAATTTGGTCACTTTACTGCCAGTAAACTATTTTCCGTTATCACATACAATTTTGGATGGTATCCCGAATCGACATATGATGTGGTCCCAAATGAAGTCGATGACTTCCTTCTCCCTGACCTTCTCGTATTCCTGTGCTTCCACCCACTTAGAAAAATAGTCAATCATAAATAAGACAAATTGAGCCTTACCTTGTGCCGTGATAACTAGGGATTCTAGTCTATTTTATGCTCCTTTTTGCTTGAGTTTTGGACTAAAATGTGTATAAGTATTCCCAAAAGCTAACTTGTTGTGCTTGTTTGCAGTGTTTGGTCAAAAAGAGACAAGGATGTCATAACCAGCTCAAAAAAAGGAGTGAAACCTGCACAAGTTCAAAACCAAGTCAAAGCAGCGCTACAGCGAAAAATCCACCGCGGACGCAGAAGACCCACTGCGACCGCGGTCCTTTTATCGCGGTCCGCGGTGGCAAGATTCAGAGAGATGATATTTGAGGATTTTCAAGACACCGCGGTCCGCGGTGATTTTATGCGACCACGGTACCTTTACCGCGACAACGGTCCTTTTTCCGCGATCGGCGGAGAAGAGATTCAGAGGACCAAACTTAAAGCCAAAAGTCCATGACCGTGGTCCGCGGTCGATTTTACGCGGCCACGGTAGCCTCACCGCTGCAGCAGTCCATTTTCAGCTGTCAGCGGTACCTCCGTCAGGGGCATTTTTGTCCGGAAAATTTAGCTGTGTATAAATATTACTTTTTCAGATTTTTAGGTCATCTTATCTGTAGCTGAGCATGTGAATGCCGTATTTTACCTATTTTGAGTAATTTTGTAGATTGTTTAGCAATTAATCTTAGAATCTTAACTTGTAATTACATTTTATGGGTTATTCTTCATTTCAATCTATGATTTCTTCTTCAATTATGAGTAGCTAAACCCATTAGCTAAGGTTGTGGTTCAACCCTAGTGTGGGTATTTAATGGGTCTCTTATTTTAGGGCTTAGATGTTTATGGGTGAATGATATTTGGCATGTTTTGTGCTATTAATGTTGAATTGGTGGTTGCAAACACTAATTTGTCCCTTTTTGACTTAGGCTCTTCTTGAGAAAGAGAGTCCAAGTCTAGGAAATTCAGGCCAACAAGGAATTGGGGTGCATTCTATCTCATTCAAGAGATTGATAGCCCCAATTAAAGGGCTAAACCTAGAGATAGTAATACCCGACTTTAGCCAATTTTGCTTGCACAAATTTGCACACCCAATTGGACTTGAGAAAGCAAATTAGGGCATAGTTACTCAAACTACCGAGAGGTATAGAGTGAGTAGTTTCGTGCATTGGCTATATCACGATCCCAGCTATAAGAAATTGCCCTAAGTTTTAGATCCCGTTAGATACTCACCTAGGAATAAGTCATTTCCCTCGTGCCTCTTTACCAATCAAGAAAACCCTAAAAAATATATCATACTTAGTCAAATTTCCTGCATCATTAGTATAAAATTTTGGAATAGTAAAAAAATCAAAGCATTTTTGGAAGTGTAAACAATTACATCGCGTTGCTAGTTTAGATAGGAATCCAATCCCAAACTTATTCTAGCTCCCTGTGGATTCGATCCCGACCTTCTCGGGTAAAAGCTGCATCGATCGCTCTTGCCACTCTATAGTGGTGTAGGGTTGGACCCGATCACTTTTTGGCACCGTTGCCGGGGAGCTAAACGGTTTTGGCTATCTATCTATCTAGTTTTGTGTTTTGTTTTTATTTCCTTCTAGTTTACTGATTTGGGTGAGTCATCAATACAGGTAAAAAAATGGCAAACAATGCTCCTCTTGGAGATATTCCATCGGGGGAGGAGGTTGATGATAATGGAGAGGAGGAGGTACCTCTAGTACCTCAAGGACAAAGGAGAGGCCGACAGGCCAAAGACAATATTCCAGACCCTCCCGCGCCACCTCCAAGAGCTGTACCTCGGGTGCTTCCAAACCAGGGCTACGCCAGTGCAATTGTCCCATCCCGGATCCGGGCGAGCAATTTTCAAATTACAAACGTGATGTTGACTTTGTTGGAGCAGCGAGGGTACTTCACAGGAGCTCCCCATCAGAATGCGTACAAACACCTTAAAGGCTTCGTCGATACCTGTTGGGGAAGCAAGCAGGCGAATGTGTCAGAGGATGCATTGCGGTTGAGATTATTCCCTTTCTCACTTCGAGGGAAAGCATTGGACTGGCTGGAGAGACTTCCCAACCATACCATCCATACATGGGATGAGTTGGCGGACAAGTTTATAGCAATGTTTTTCTCACCGGGTCACATGGCGACTTTGAGGGATGAGATCTTGGCGTTCAAACAGGAGCCCAACGAACCACTTCATGAGATATGGGAGAGATACCGGACTATGGTGAAAGAATGTCCAAACAATGATATGACCGAGGCAATGATACAACAGACATTCTACCGTGGCATTAACACAACAAATCAGTGTATAGTGAACCAGCTCGCAGGGGGCAATTTCATGAACACATCGTATGATCAGGCTTGTGAGATATTGGATGAGATGGCGGACACTTCCTCGGCTTGGAAAAGTCGAGCTAATGTGACACAGGGTGATCCCACGGTCATTCACTTGCATAAGAGCTTCACGACCATGGTCAAGCAATAGCGAAGCTAACAACAACAACGAACCAGTTAGCAAAGGCACAATTACAGCAGGTTCAAGCACCACGTCAAGTAAATGCTATGGATGGTGCCAACATGTTGGTCAACAAAAGGAGACAAAGAGGTCAACAAAGCCAAGGGAGTCCGGATCAATATGACCAAGATAGTGGTGGGTTCAACCAAGATGATGGGTATGATGAGCAGAATGAAGAAGTCCAATACATGAACAATTATCAAGGCCAAATGGGCAATGCTTCTAACCAACAACAACAATGGAGATCCCAAGGTAATTGGGGGAATCAACAACAACAAGGGAATAGCAACTGGGGGAACAACAACCAAAATCAGAATTGGGGCAATAAGAACAACCAAGGCAACTGGAGTGGCAATAACAACAATTGGGCGGAAATAATAATCAGGGTGGTTGGAACAATGGCAATCAAGGAAATCGGGGGCAAGGATTTCAAAGGCCCCCGATGTATCAACAACCAAACAACCACCCCCATTTCAATCCCAAGGTCCTAGCTCATCAAACAATGAAATGGGGAGGATCGAAATGATGTTTGAACAGATGATGAAAAGGAACGCCGACTCTGATGCCCAATTTGCATCCCACAATACTTCAATCAGAAACTTGGAGGTTCAACTTGGCCAAAACTCAAAATCCTTGAATACTCTCCCTAAGAGGGCTCTACCTAGTGATACGGTAGTCAACCTGAAGGGTGGGAACAATA
This sequence comes from Nicotiana attenuata, assembly GCF_001879085.1. Lineage (NCBI taxonomy): Eukaryota > Viridiplantae > Streptophyta > Magnoliopsida > Solanales > Solanaceae > Nicotiana > Nicotiana attenuata. Next base: position 28,265 of record NW_017672968.1, read on the forward strand.
CCGGGCATGCAATGGCGGTAACTACAAGGAGCGGTCGAGGTGGTGATGTGAATGCCTCCAAAAAAAAGGAAATTTTGAGTGATGAAGTTGAGTTGCAAGAGGATGATATCCCTTTAGTTGTTGAGAATGTGAATGATGAGAACTTGAATGAGGAAGTGATGATTGATATTCGGGATAACAAATTGGAGACTCAGAATGAAGTGAACCCGTCTAGGGAACACGTAATAGACATGCCGGAAGCGGTTATGCCTAAAGCCAAGGCTCATTTGCCAAGGCCTCCTCCACCTTACCCCCAAAGGCTTGCGAAGCAGAAAAATGAGAACCAGTTTAAGAAATTTATTGACATGATGAAGAGCTTATCAATCAATGTCCATTTGGTGGAGGCTCTCGAGCAAATTTCGGGTTATGCCAAGTTCATGAAAGACTTGGTGACAAAGAAGAGATCCATGGATTGTGAGACCATTAAGATGGCTCACCAAGTTAGTGCAATTGTGCACTCGATGGCTCCAAAGCTAGAAGATCCTGGCGCTTTCACCATTCCATGCACCATTGGGCATGCAAACTTTGCAAAGGCACTATGTGATTTGGGAGCAAGCATCAATTTGATGCCTTACTCCGTGTTCAAAACTTTGGGTATCGAGCAACCGAGGGCGACTTCAATGAGATTGCAAATGGCGGATAGAACGATGAAGAGGCCGTTTGGTATTATTGATGATGTTCTTGTCCGGGTGGACAAATTTATCTTGCCTACTGATTTTGTGATTCTCGACTGCAAGGTCGATTATGAGGTGCCTATAATATTGGGAAGACCTTTACTTGCAACTGGGAAGGCATTGGTCGATGTGGAAGCATGGGAACTCACCTTCCGGGTGGGTGATGAAAAAGTGGTCTTTCATGTGTGCAAATCAATGAAGCAGCCAAATAGCAAGGAAGTGTGCTCTTTTGTGGATCTTGTACGGAGGTGATCGTTGATGATACTAGTGCCATGATCAATGTGGAGGATCCTCCTAGAAGCGGTATTGTTGAACCTTGATGTCAATGAGGATGAAGGAAGGGTAGAGTGTGTCAATGCTTTACATGGTATGGGGTCTCATTCTTATGAGCCCCGTAAGCTCTTTCTGGATCTTTAGAACAGAAAAACTCCCCCAACAAAGCCCTCAATCGAGGAACCTCCCGTGTTGGAGTTGAAGCGTTTGCCTCCACACCTCAGGTATGAATTCTTAGGCCCTAGTTCAACTTTGCCAGTTATTCTTTCCTCTTGTCTTACTAACATGCAGGTAGATGCCACATTGGCGGTGCTCCAAAAATGGAAGAAGGCAATTGGATGGACTCTAGCTGATATTCGGGGAATAAGCCCGGCCTTTTGCATGCACAAGATTATACTTCAAGATGATGCCAAGCCCTCCGTGGAACATCGAAGGAGGTTGAACGAGGCTATGCAAGAGGTTTTCAAAAAGGAGGTGATCAAGTGGCTTGATGCAGGGGTTGTGTACCCAATCTCGGATAGTTCTTGGACTTCTCCGGTGTAATGTGTGCGGAAGAAGGGTGGTATGGCCGTGGTTACCAATAAGCAAAACGAGTTGATTCCAACCAGGACTGTCACTGGATGGCGGGTGTGCATGGACTACCGCAGGCTGAATAAAGTGACCCGAAAGGATCATTTTCCATTGCCCTTTCTTGACCAAATGCTAGATAGACTTGCTGGGCGTGCCTTCTATGTTTTCTGGATGGGTACTCAGGTTACAACCAGATATTGATTGCTCCGAAAGATCAAGAGAAAACCACATTCATATGCCCGTACGGGATCTTTGCATTTTCCAAGATGCTTTTCGGTTTGTGTAATGCACCGACCACTTTCCAGCGGTGCATGATGGCTATATTTACCGACATGGTAGAGGATTTCTTAGAAGTGTTCATGGATGATTTCAGTGTTGTGGGTAACTCTTTTGATGAGTGTTTGAAGAATCTTGACAAAGTGTTGGCTCGGTGTGAAGAGACAAATCTTGTGCTCAACTGGGAAAAATGCCACTTCATGGTCGAGGAGGGCATTGTCCTCGGCCATAAGATCTCAAAGAAAGGAATAGAGGTGTACAAGGCTAAGATGGAAGTGATTTTAAGGCTTCCTCCTCCTACTTCAGTCAAGGGGGTTAGGAGTTTTCTTGGGCATGCGGGTTTCTACCGAAGATTCATCAAAGACTTTTCTAAGGTAGTGAATCCTTTGTGCAAACTATTGGAAAAGGATGCAAAGTTTGTGTTCAATGAGGAATGCATGAAAGATTTTGAACTTCTCAAGTACAAATTGGCAACCACTCCTATCATAACCGCACCCAATTGGAGCTTACCTTTTGAGCTCATGTGTGACGCAAGTGATGTTGCGGTGGGAGCGGTCTCAGGTCAAAGGATAACAAGATGTTTCACCCGGTGTATTATGCAAGCAAAACGATGAATGATGCTCAAGTGAATTACACGGTGACGGAAAAAGAGTTGTTGGAAATGGAGAAATTTAGGCCCTATCTCATGGGGGCCAAGGTGATAGTTCATACAGACCATGCAACACTCCGCTACTTGATGACAAATAATGATTCTAAAGCTCGGTTGATGAGATGGGTCTTATTGCTTCAAGAGTTTGACCTTGAGATTGTTGATCGGAAAGGGTGTGAAAACCAAGTGGCGGACCACTTGTACCGCTTGGAGGAAGAAGGGAGGCCCCTTGTTGGCCTAGAAATTAATGATTCATTACCTGATGAGCAACTCCTCTCGGTATCTGTGATGGCATGCATTGGTTTGCGGATGTTGCCAACTATCTTATGACCGATATTGTCCCGTGTGAGCTCTCTTCTAACCAAAGGAAGAAGCTTAAACGGGACAGTTTGGACTACTATTGGGATGAGCCTTACTTGTTCAAAATCTGTAATGATGAGGTGATCCGGAAGAGGAGCAAATGAGTATTCTGAAGGCTTGTCATTCCTCTCCCTACGGTGGTCATCATGGTGGGGAGAGGACAACTTCAAAGGTGCTTAGTTGTGGTTTTTATTGGCCTACTCTATACAAGGATGCGGGTGAGCTGGTGAAGATATGTGATGAGTGTCAGAGAGCAGGTGGAATTTCAAAGAAGGATGAGATGCCTTTCAACACTATTCTTGAGGTTGACATATTTGATGTTTGGGGCATTGATTTCATGGGAACCTTTGTGAGTTCTTATGGCAACACATACATTCTGGTGGCCATTTATTATGTTTCAAATTGGGTCGAGGCCGTGGCTTTACCCAACAACGAGGCCCAGAGTGTGGTGGCTTTTCTCAGAAGAGTATCTTTACTCGGTTTGGCACTCCTAGAGCTATCATCAGTGATGGGGGTTCTCATTTTTGCAATAAGGCATTTGACACTTTGCTTGCAAAGTATGGTGTCAATCACAAGGTTTCTACCCCTTACCATCCTCAAGCTAGTGGGCAAGTTGAAGTCTCCAACAGGGAGATCAAAAGCATATTGTCAAAGACGGTGAATGCAAATAGGACCGACTGGTCAAAGAAACTGGATGATGCTTTGTGGGCTTACACGACTGCTTACAAGACTTCGATTGGTATGTCTCTGTACTGGTTGGTGTTTGGCAAAGCTTGCCATCTCCCGGTTGAGTTAGAGCACAAGGCAATGTGGGCTTTGAGGAAGCTAAATCTTGAATGGGATGTTGCAGCAAATCTCCGTGTGGAGCAACTCAATGAGCTTGATGAGTTCCGGTTTCATGCTTACTCCAGTGCGTCCTTGTATAAGGACAAGATGAAGTACCTACATGACAAGTATGCTCGGGGCATGGAGTTCAAAGTGGGTGATTTGGTTCTTTTGTTCAACTCCCGATTACGACTGTTTCCGGGAAAGCTTAAGTCGAAATGGAGTGGACCTTTTGAGGTGGTGCTTGTGACTCCATTTGGTGCTCTTGATTTGAAAAAACAAAAATGGTGAGATCTTCAGAGTTAATGGGCACAGAGTCAAGCACTATCTTAGCAAGTTTGATGATAGCCACATGGTGGCAATGATCCATCTCAAGTGATTGATGGTAACCTGCGTCGTGCCGCAACGTTAAATCATGCGCTTCTTGGGAGGCAACCCATGTGTTTTACTTCTTTCTTTTTGATTTTCTTCTTAGTGTAGGATTTGTTTTTGGACTAACTGGTTGTGAGATGTGTGTAGGGATGTTTTGATGCAGTGCAGGACTAAGTTGGAAGAATTTGGCACTCTCTGAAGTTTGGACCACTGCCGTGGTGCATTTTTTGTGGTCCCGATGGGCTTACCGCAGATGCGGAAATTTATCGCGGTCAGCGGTGCTAAAAGGTCCAAAATGGAGGTTCTCTGAAATTTCAACCGCTGTCGCGGTGCATTTTTCGCGGTCAGCAGTGGCTTACCGCTGTCGCGGAGCATTTTTTGCGGTTCACGGAGGTCTCACAACAACAACCCTTCTAAACTTCACAACCGCGGTCCGCGGTAGGTAAGATTTTATGGGTCCCAGGGTCTGTCTATAAATAGAACCTCAGGTCTCATTTTACACTTTTCGCTCCTTGCATTCTCAAACAAAAACACTATTCATCCAGGCCCTAATTTTCACAAACACAAGAAGTGAACTTCATTTGTCTCACATTTCACAATCTGGTAATTCCAATCAACCCTTAGTCTTTAATTTTGTTCTTATTTTCTTTTAAATTGATAGTTCTTACTTTTTCTTCTTCTTTTTTCTTTTAATTTAGACTTAGGGTTCCGTAGTGTTAATTAGATTAGGTTTCAGTTAGTTAGAAATAGTTATTAACTACCTAGGGGGATTGATAATGTTGATATTTATGCCAAAATGCATGAAAATTAGAAACCCTAGGTGCTGAGCCCTAATTTGACTTCCGTGACCGCGGTTGATTTTCTACGGTCCGCGATGATAAAGTTCAGAGAGGTAATTTTGAGGGTCTGCGGCCGCGATTGATTTTCCGCGGTCTGCGGTGCCTTACCGCGTCCGCACTCCTTTTTCCGCGATCCGCGGTGCTACTGAATCAGAGATTGGGTAGTCTGAGTCCTACACCATCACGACCGCGGTGCATTCTTCACTGTCCGTGGTGCAGTCTTCGTGGCCGCGATGCATTTTCCGCGGTTCACTGTCTGTTGTTTCAACTGATATTCTACAGTGCTTCTTCTAGTATTTGCACGAACAAATTTCAACTGATTATACTCGCAGAGAATGGTTAAATCTAGAGGAGGCGGTGACAAACAAAAGGGTAGAGTAGAGTCCTCCCGGGGTAGGGGACGAGGACAGATCAAACTGACCCCAACAGTTCGGAAGTCCAATGGGGAAGTGAGGAAGAATATCAAAGCTATAGATAGAGCTGCTTACCAATCCACGGGAAGTGAGTATGTACCCTCTTGGGAGGTCTCGGAGTCTGATTCCGTGCCTACTCATGTTGCTGACTTCCCAGGAAGATTCCGCTTGAGAGATGAACCTACACCCCCAACCTCTCCTACTTCTCCTGCTGCCTCTTCTGAGTCGTCTGATGGCTCAACAGCGGGTAGTGAATCTTCAGCTTCAACCTCACCAACAGCTTCGTCACCTGGACAGGATCCCGTAAATGATGAGGTACCGGATGAGGAGGGAGGGGTTATGACCCAACCCGGGGGTGTGGAAAGAACTAAAAACCCTGATGTGTGGAAAAGGAGGTTTGTTAGCGAGCTGGCATACCACAAGTTCCGGGAGTGGTGGCCTCTAAGGTCACTTATTCTTGAGCGCCAATTCATAGAGAGGGATCTTCTGCCTCACAACCCCAACGTGAAGAGGCAATTCAAGGAGTGATCGGGATGGGACTATTTCACCAGCAAGGTGTGGGATGCAGATGAGCACTTAGTCAAGGAGTTCTACGCCAATGTCTCCCACATCAAGAAGGATACAAAAGTGACTAAGGTGCGGATCTTGAAAGTGAAGTTTGATGCGAAAACAATCAATGACTACCCGGGCTTCAATGATGAAGATGAACACTATACTTGGAAAAGGTGGAGTGGAATAAGGTATCCCGGCCGTGGTTGGCATCATACCTGGCTCTCCCAGTTACCACCCCAGCGTGGTTGACAGCAGGGGTTCCTATCTTGAGGAACACCCTAAACTTTGAGGCAAAGGGTTGGGAAACTTTTGTATGGAGCGGGCTAGACCCCACTACCCATGATAACACCTTGCCGGTTTCCCGGGCGATATTAGTGGCGGCTATTATGGCGGGGTTCCCTATCAATGTCAGAAATGTCATGTCAAGGGTGATTTCCGGAGTGGACAATGAGGGTGATAGATCATACCCATTCCCGAACTTCCTTACCATGTACTTGGAAGATCAGGAGGTGGAGAAAAGAAACTTTGATGTCAAGGTGAAACCCAAATTGCCCTTTTCATGGTACAGCCCGAAGAGTCCAGATAACCCCAAATCCAAGGAATTCAAGGGCAAAACAACTACTTCTACTGGCCAGTCTGAAGAGCCAGTAGTGGTAGTCACTACTTCACAGCCTCCGGCTGCCATACCAGCTCCTGCCTCAGGACTATCTACTTCCATGCCTTCAGAAATTCCATCCTCCTCAGCATACCCTTTGATGGCTCACAGGTTGAGCCAAACATTCTCCAGTATCAACAACTGGATGCAGGCAGCAACTTCTAAGTTGTATGTGCTATCTAGTTCAGTGGCAGCCCAGTTAGTGCACCCATAGCCACAGGTGCCAGCTTCGGTAGAGGAGTCTCTCAAGGATCTTCTGGACAACCAGAAGAAGCTCCTGGACAACCAGAAGATTATAATGGAGGTTCTAGCAGTTCAAGAAAAATCACTTCAGAAGCTGAGTGAACAGACAAAGAAGCTAAGAAAGAATCGGGCCTCGAAGGAGTCGGTGAAGCAGTTGAGGGGAGAGGTAGAGAAGATGAGGTTAGCTGGAGACCTTCCTTTGGAGTTACTATTATAGGACCAGCCCCCAGCAGCTCATACTGAGCAGATTCAGGAGTAGGAGACTCAAAGGGAGCCCAAGAGTAGGAGAGTGATGCCCCTGGTAGATGATGCAGAGATTCAGCTGGAGGAACCGGAAGGAGGTGCCTCTAGCCAGCCACAGGCCCCCGAGACAGCTGATCCAGGTGCCGAGTCACAGGACCCCATGCTATCACAGGACCCCATGCAGACGGAGGATCCATAGGGAGTTCTCTTTGCTCTCTATCTTTCTTTTTGAGCTTATTTTTAGTTAGTTAGCATTGAGGACAATGCTAGCTTTCATTTGAGGGGGTGGCCCTACTTTGATCTGGTAGTTGGTTTGTAAATATGAGACTATTCTCTTTATTTATGCTTATTTTTCACTTTTGGTATGTATATAACTTTACCCTTTTATTCACTTTTCGTTATTTTTCTATCTTGGTCTGTATATAAAGTTACTCTCTCATGTATATATTCATTCACCCTTATGTATATTCATCTAAACCCCCTTTTGTACATATTCAGTTTACTTTCTGCATTTTACTTAATAGCTTGTTTTTGGCTCGTAGCTTCTTATTTTACAAGTTTCAATGATCAATAAGCCTTTGGTTTTCTTAATGCCACGGTTCTTTCCAAAGGTGGAGTTTGTGTGAACAGGGTGGCTCTTCCCGATGATGGATGGCATGACAACCTTCTTAAGGGTTTGAGTCTGTTTTTCTTTTTGTTTTTGTGTAAATAGTAGTTAATGAGCAATGGTGCCTCAGGCATAGCTTCACTTGGGCCTAACACATTTACCTTTGACCTTATGGTTAGAAACAAATTGGTGTGTAGGATGGTGAAAGCTGTGACCTTAAGACTCTTGCGTTGACTAAACAATCATCAAGTGGTTTTTCGGAACCATTTGCGTTGCTCAAATCTTAGCTAAAGTTGTTGTGGGCCCCCGACTCTGATCTTTAGCAATCCTATAGCTTGTGTGGTGAGGTATTGATTTCCAAGTCCAAGTCCCGTGCCAATAAGTCTAGAACTTGCCCTGAATGTTTGTTGAAGCAAAATCCTAAGTGTAGCTCGACTTGAGAAGTGATTATAAGCTCTCCTTGATACTAATTGAGACTTGAAAACATCTATAGCCTACCAATGATGATATCCCTAGTCAACCCCGTTGAGCCATAACCCTTATTCTTTCAATACCCTTGATACAAGCCTTTATCCGTTCTAAAATGATCCTCTCTTGGCACCCTATCTTTCCTTAGCATAAGGCAAAAGCATAAGTTTGGGGGGAGAGACGAGGAATGCAAAAGTGATAAAAGGTAAAAAATGAAGAAAAAGAAAGGCAAAAAGAAAAAAGAAAGAAATAAAGAAAAGACAAAAAGTCAAAAAGAAGGTGAACAATGTAGAGGAAATGAAGGGATTCAACAAAAACAAAAGATGAAAGGCATGGAAAGTTGGAAAGGAGAAAAAAATTGAAATGATCAAGAAAGAGTGACAGTGTGTCTCTCTAACCCCTAAAGAAGTAAATGACTCAAAGAGTCAAGAAAATGTGTGCCAAAATGAATCAAATGAAGTGCTTAAGGGAAGATAAAACCTCCTTAGACCAATATATCCTACCCTGAACCAAAAGCCTTCATTACATCACCATAAAAGCCCTATATGATCTTGAGTTGGGTGAGCTTACATTAGTGGTGACTCACATAAGGGGCAAGCGTATGGTACTTAGAGCCGGACTTGAGACCTTCCTTGAGAGAGATGAGTGTGTTTTCTACAATCCTCGTTCTGAGTGCTACAATCTAAAAGTGAGGCTTGCTTATGGAGAGATGAAGAGTATGAGTTTGGGTTCCACAGTGACCAATGTAACAGAAAGAGTTTCCTTGATAAGTTGAGTCAACTCTTGATGCTTTTGTGTCGCACTAAAGCCATGGTGCTAAAAGGTTGTATATTGTTGATAATGCATTTGAGTTGAGGGGTAATTGTTAGTCCCAATTGACTCTTGATGAGGTTACTTTAGGAAAGCTGAATTTTCCTTTCTTTTATCTTGAGGAGGTGGGAATTACTTTGTTTACTTGAGGACAAGCAAAAACTTAAGTTTGGGGGAGTTGATAACTAGGGATTCTAGTCTATTTTATGCTACTTTTTGCTTGAGTTTTGGACTAAAATATGTACAAGTATTCCCAAAATCTAACTTGTTGTGCTTATTTGCAGTTTTTGGTCAAAAAGAGACAAAGATGTCAGAACCAGCTCAAAAAAAGGAGTGAAACATGCACAAGTTCAAAACCAAGTCAAAGCAGCGCTATAGCAGAAAATCCACCGTGGACGCAGAAGACCCACTGCGGCCACGGTCCTTTTATCGCGGTCCGCGGTGGCAAGATTCAAAGAGATGATATTTGAGGATTTTCAAGTCACCGCGGTCCACAGTGATTTGATGCGACCGCGGTACCTCTACCGCGACAGCGGTCCTTTTTCTGCAGTCCGCGGAGAAGAGATTCAGAGGACCAAACTTGAAGCCAAAAGTCCATGACCACGGTCCGCGGTCAATTTTATGCGGCCGCGGTAGCCTCACCACTGCGGCGGTCCATTTTCCGCTATCAGCGGTACCTCCGTCAAGGGCATTTTTGTCCGAAAAAATTAGCTGTGTATAAATACTACTTTTTCAGATTTTTAGGTCATCTTATCTGTAGCTGAGCATGTGAACGCCGTATTTTACCTATTTGAGTAATTTTGTAGCTTGTTTAGCAATTAATCTTAGAATCTTAACTTGTAATTACATTTTATGGGTTATTCTTCATCTCAATCTATGATTTCTTCTTCAATTATGAGTAGCTAAACTCATTAGCTAGGGTTGTGGCTCAACCCTAGTATGGGTATTTAATGGGTCTCTTATTTTAGGGCTTAGATGTTTATGGGTGCATGATATTTGGCCTGTTTTGTGCTTTTAATGTTGAATTGGTGGTTGCAAACACTAATTTGTGCCTTTTTCACTTAGACTCTTCTTGAGAAAGAGAGTCCAAGTCTAGGAAATTCAGGCCAACAAGGAATTGGGGTGCATTCTATCTCATTCAAGAGATTGATAGCCCCAATTAAAGGGTTAAACCTAGAGATAGTAATACCCGACTTGAGCCAATTTTGCTTGCACAAATTTGAACACCCAATTGGACTTGAGAAAGCCAACTAGGGCATAGTCACTCAAACTACTGAGAGGTATAGAGTGAGTAGTTTCGTGCATTGGCTATATCACGATCCCAACTATTATAAATTGCCCTAAGTTTTAGATCCCGTTAGATACTCACCTAGGAGTAAGTCATTTCCCTAGTGCCTTTTTACCAATCAAGAAAACCCTACAAAAAAAAAATCATACTTAGTCAAATTTCCTGCATCATTAGTATAAAATTTAGAATAGTAAAAAAATCAAAGCATGTTTGGAAGTGTAAACAATTACATCGCGCTTTGCTAGTTTAGATAGGAACCCAATCCCAAACTTATTCTAGCTCCCTGTGGATTCGATCCCGACCTTCTCGGGTAAAAGCTGCATCGACCGCTCTTGCCACTTTATAGTGGTGTAGGGTTGGACCCGATAATGCCGACGGTGACCATCCCCCACTTCATGAATGCCATGGCGATAAGACCGAATGTAAAAGCTCCCTGGATTGGTGAATCATTGGAGCATACCTTTAGCACTTGTCACATTTTTTGTACGAACTCTTTCGCATCCTTTTCCATGCCGATCCAGTAATAACCGGCTCTGATCACTTTTTGAACCAATAATTCGGCGCTTGAATGATTACCGCAAGTGCCCTCGTGAACTTCCCTCAGAACGTATTTGGTATCTCCCGGTCCTAGACATATTGCTAGTGGGCCATTGAACATTCTCCTGAACAAGGTTCCGTCCCCGGACAAGCTGAATCGGTCCAGCTTTGTGCGTAGGGCCCTTGATTCCTTGGGATCTGAGGGAAGTTTCTCGGTCTTCAAATACTCTGCATATTTGTTTCTCCAATCCCAGGTTAAGCTTGTGGAGTTTATTTCAGCGTGACCTTCCTCTACTACAGACATCATGAGTTGAGCTCGTCGTCTTCGACCGACGACCCTAAGTTTGCAAGGGCATCGGCCTCACTATTTTGATCTCCAGGCACATGCTGCAATGTCCACTCTTTGAACCGATGTAACGTTACCTTTAACTTGTCTAGGTACCATTGCATTCGTTCTTCTCTGACTTCGAACGTTTCGTTTACTTGGTTTACTATAAGGATGGAGTCACACTTAGCTTCGATCACCTCCGCCGCCAAGCTTTTGGCTAGTTTGAGACCTGCAATCATGGCCTCATATTCGGCCTCGTTGTTAGTCAATTTTACAGTTCTAATAGATTGTCTAACTATATTGCCTGTGGGTGGCTTCAGTACGATGCTAAGTCCGGACCCTTTTACATTCGAGGCACCGTCCGTAAAAAGGGCCTAGATTCCCGAAGACGTTCACGAGTTTGCCAACAACTCTCTTTCAACTTCGGGTATTAGGGCCGACGTAAAGTCGGCCACGTAATCTACCAAAATTTGAGATTTAATGGCTGTTCGGGGTTGATATTCGATATCGTACCCGCTGATTTCTACGGCCCATTAGGCAAATTGTCCCAAGAGTTCGGGTTTATGCATTATATTTCGTAAAGGGTAGGTCGTCATAACACATATATGATGGCACTAAAAATATGGTTTCAGTTTTCTAGAGGCACTTAGCAAGGTGAGTGCCAATTTTTCTAGGTGAGGATATCTAATTTCGGCCTCACCTAAGGTCCTACTAACATAATAAATTGGAAATTGCGTACCTTGTTCTTCCCGGAATAGGACTCGACTTACTGCTATTTCTGATACTGCTAGATACAAGTATAGTCGTTCGTGTGCCGTCATGTGTGTGAAGCAATGGCGGGCTCGATAAAAATAGCTAAAGTTCTTCTAAAGCACGTTGGCATTTCGGGGTCCATGTGAAGCTGTTTTTCTTCTTCAGTAATGAGAAAAATCGATGGCTTTTATCATAATACCTCGAGATGAATTCGCCCCAATGCTGCAATGCGCCTGGTTAGCCTTTGTACGGCCTTGACATTATCCGCTACCATGATATCCTCGATAGCTTTGATCTTGTCAGGGTTAATCTCGATTCCTCGGTTGGATACCATGAACCCCAGGAATTTACCTGATCCGACTCCGAACACGCACTTTTCTGGGTTCAGAGCTTCATGTTGTACTTCTTCAATATACTGAAGGCTTCCTGCAAATGCTTTAAATGGTCCTCTGCTCGCAGGGACTTAACTAACATATCGTCAATGTATCTTCCATGGATTTTCCTATCTGTTCTTCGAACATTCGATTTACTAGTCGTTGGTAGTGGCACCGGCATTTTTTTTAATCCAAATGGCATTACGTTATAGTCGTTGGTATGTGCCATACTTAGTGATGAAAAAGGTCTTTTCTTGATCATCCGGGTTCATCCGTATTTGGTTGTACCCGGAGTAGGCGTCAAGAAAACTAAGGATCTCATGGCTGGCCGTGGCATCGATCATGCGATCGATGTTAGGCAAAGCGAAGGAATCTTTGGGGCATGCCTTATTTAAATCTTTATAATCCCCACACATTCTTAGTTTGTTACTTTTTTTAGGAACTACTACGTTTGCTAACCATTCCGGGTATTTGACCTCCCGGATGGACCCTATTTTAAGGAGTTTAGTTACCTCATCCTTGATAAACGCATGCTTGATCTCGGACCGGGGTCTCCTTTTCTGCTTTACCAGATGGAACTTAGGGTCCAAGCTCAGCTTGTGAGTAGTGATCTCCGGTGGTATCCCTGTCATATAGAGATGGGACCAAGCAAAACAATCCATATTAGCTATAAGAAATTGAATGAGTTCTTTTTCCTAAGCTCGGGAGTTAACCCCGTGCCTAGGTATACCTTTCGATCGGGCAGATGTTCGATCAGCACGACCTGCTCCACCTCTTCAACTGTTGATTTGGTAGCATCGGAATCATCGGGAGCTATAAAGGATCGAGGAACCCCGTAATCGTCGTCTTCGTCAATCCCTTGCTTGTCCGATTGGGTCGAGGCTGGCATCGATGATTGCTATTTTGCTTCCTATTTCACTTTCGAACCTGAGTCCTTTGTCGATAAGAGTGTTGATATGGGAATTACTTCATCAACGGCAAACATCTCCTTTGCGGTGGGTTGTTCCCCGTAAATTGCCTTTATCCCTTCTGGTGTTGGAAATTTTAATACCTGGTGAAGGGTCGAGGGCACGACCCTCATGTTATGGATCCATGGTCTCCCGAACAGGGCGTTGTATCTCATGTCCCCGTCGATTACATAAAACTTGGTCTCTTGGGTGGTACCGGCTATGTTTACCGGAAACGTTATTTCTCCCTTAGTAGTTTCGCAAGCCATGTTGAATCCGTCTAGCACTCGGGCCGCATGTACGATCTGGTCCTGTAGGCCGAGTTGCTCTACGTCCCTTGATCAAATGATGTTGGCCGAGCTACCTGGATCAGTTAGCATACGTTTAACTCGAGTTTTGTTAATGAGTACAGAAATTACCAGTGCATCATTATGGGGTTGCATGATTCCTTCTACATCCTCGTCGTTGAAAGATAGATTCCCTTTTGCTATGTAATCTCGAGTCCATTTATCCCTTGTGATTGATTCTTTTGTGCAATTTATCATCGGACCTTGAGGAACATCGACCCCTCTGATGATCATATAGATGACGTGTTGGGGCTCGTCTTGTTCATTTTGTTTATTGGAATCCTTGTTTCTAAAATGTTTCTTAGCTCGGCCAGTCAGAAATTCTCGAAGGTGACCATTGTTGAATAACCGGGCTACTTCTTCCCTCAATTGTCGACAATCCTCCGTTCTGTGGCCATGTGTGCCATGATATTTGCATATTTGGTTAGGATCCCTTTGTGTTGGGTCGGTTTGTAAAGGTCGAGGCCACTTAGTATCTTTGATGCGTCCGATAGCCGATACGATGGCGCCCGCATCAATATTAAAGTTTTACTCTGATAATCATGATGCCTATTTAGGTCTGATAGGTCTATTGAAGCCGTTCTTGCTCATGAGCCCTCGAGAGCTTTGACCTCGATCACTTCTCCTTTCATTTCGTGCAGAATTTCACCCAGACCCGTTGCTCCTACGATCTCCATTATACGTCTGATATCTATCTTTGTTCAGCCTCGGTTCTCGGTCAATATCTCTCTTGGTTCTATCGACGGGTCTGATGGGATAAACGAACCGGAAGGAGCTCCAAGTTGATCGTCCTCGACCCTGATCTTTGATTGATACCGATTATGCACATCGACCCAAGTAATAGCCGGGTATTCTATCAAATTCTGCTTCAATTATTGTGGAGCCACTAAGCTTCGAACATTGAGTCCTTGAGTGAAAGCTTGAACATCCCAGTCATTAGTGACCGGTGGCAAGTCCATCCGTTCCATTTGGAATCGAGACACGAATTCTCTGAGCATTTCGTGTCTTTCTGCCTTACCTTGAAAAGGTCTAACTTCCTGGTTTCGACCTTGATGGCCCCAGCGTGTGCCTTTACGAAAGAATTTGCAAGCATAGCAAATGAGTTAATAGAATTAGGTGGTAAATTATGGTACCACATCATAGCTCCCTTTGACAGGGTCTCCCCGAATTTCTTCAGCAAGACAGATTCGATCTCGTCATCTTCTAGATCATTCCCTTTGATAGCACACGTGTAAGAGGTGACGTGCTCATTCGGATCGGTCGTTCCATTATACTTAGGAATCTCGGGCACGCGGAACTTCTTGGGGATTGGCTTTGGAGCCGCGCTCGGGGGGGGGGGGGGAAGGTATGTTTATGAACTTTTTGGAATCTAGTCCCTTCAATATTGGTGGCGCCCCCGGGATTTGATCTACCCTAGAATTGTAAGTTTCTACTTTTTTGTCATTTGCCTCGATCTTCGTTTCCCCCGACTCAATTCGCTTTTCCAGTTCTTCGAGTATCTTCATGATTGCAGGATTGGTCTCCGATTCTTTCTCGTTCCATTTTCTTGAAACCGATTCGACCCAGCGTACAACTTCCTGGGACGACTTGAGCTTGGCCCTGCTCGGTGGGTGATTCTAGTTCTGGAGCTGGGCTATTGCTGCCTGTTGAGCCTGCAACATTTCAAAGATCACCTGCAGGCTGACCCCGCCATCTTCACCGCCACGTGTGCTTTGAGCGACTAATCGAACATCCCCACGGGCGCTGCCTTGGGAGTCGGCAGCCAAATTTCCGTTGATGGCTACATGTGAGCTGACGTCGATTGAATCTACATTGTCAACGTGTATAGGTGCTGACTGAGAGTTTGATATTTTTTAGTCTTGTAATTAAAGATACTTCAAAGAACAAGTGTAAAGTAGTGTGTATTACGAAAGTTTGTACCAGGTAATCACTACTATCCTTAGCCCCACGATGGGCGCCAAACTGTTTACCCTAAAAAACGGATAACAATTGAATTTATACGCGGTTTAAAGGATACATGATATAACTTGGCACAAATTAAGAAGACAGATTAATATTGAAATTGACGATAAAAGAATAAATACAAACCACACGAATTGAATAGCCTTGGCCTCCGAATTCAGTCACCCTTGAACCAAAAAATATTTCAACTAACATATAAACAGAGTAACAAGATGATGAAAGCTAGAAAATGGCAGTATATTGCTTTGTATTGCGTAAATATGATGTGTCTTACAAATGATCAGACCCCCCTTTATATAGTAGGGGTGTCCTATTCTTGATACAATACTATACAGGGTAAAAAATCTTATGATTTGCTAATTACTCGCCTCTCCTTGATATGTGCCGAGATTTTCGTCGTGATCCTCGACCGATCGCGGATATTTTGATTTTCCGTTATTTGGCTCGGTAAGTTTCCCTCGATCTTGATCGGTCTTTGGGTCACGAGCTCAACGATCATGGTTTGATATAGTACGAGGTCGAACCTTAACCTATCATATTCCAGTCTCGATAAATCACACAAGGGGCGAGCCCGGTTTTGACCGTATACTTTCTTCAATGGACACGAAGTGTGCAAAGCCATGACTAATATTGAAAGAAAAAAGGTGTAAGGTTGAATGTTGGGAACAGTAGGAGAGAGCGACAAGAGAGAGATTTTACTACATACATCATTTTCTACCCTTTTGCTCTGTGTTCTCCTTAGCTCTGGTGCCGGTTCCAATCTCCATCACCGTCTACGGTACACCGAAAAAATTAGGAAATTGAATGCCAACTTGAATAGGCAGTGTTAAGTTTGAGGTTGAACTAGAAGACATTGTGAGCGTACTACAAACCTAGTTGGAGATATTTTAAATCCAAATTGTTAGTCAAAAGTTAAAAAATCCAATGTATTAAGTTGATTTTGTACATTATTTTGATTACGAGAGTAGTTGACATATGTAAACTAATTTTTAGAGGTTGATACATGAATGTGTGGGATCTTGACCTCGAATTGATTCAAGGCTAGTTGGATTGAGTCTAGCCTACTTTTATAATATGATTGAAGACGAGGTTGTTAAATCAAACTTTGCAAAAACATAATCCAGTTCTTTGATATTGGTTTTGAGTATATATATATATATATATATATATATATATATATATATATATATATATATATATATAATTTGCATAATATGATATATATATAAAGAGAGAGAGAGAGAGAGTCAACTTTAATATATAAGGCAAGTGGCGCGTTAAGAAAAAATCATGTGGCACTTTTAAGACAAAGTTTAGTAAGCTATATATGAAAGAAAAAAGATATATTGTTCATTAACCTAGAGAAAACATATGATAGAGTATAATGAAAGGTCCTTGTGAGTGATAAAGAAGAAGAAAAATTATATTAAATATGTAAATTCCAAAAAGAATAAGTATGAAAGAGTCGTCACTAGCATGAAAACAATAGTAGAAAATATAGTGGAGTTTCCCATAAGAGTGTGTCGATACAAATGAATGGTATTGTGTCTTTACTTGCTTACCCTATTTATGGTTGAGCTAACTAACACAATACAAGCTGAGGTCCCATGGTGTATGCTATTTGCTGGTGATATTGTGCAATTGACGAAACCACCAGACGGTATCAACCAAAACCTTAAACCATGGAGAGCAAAATTTTGTTAGCATGAGAAGAGCGAAGCTGAGGTGAAACTAGATGGAATTGTGGTACCAAAATTCAAATAACTTTTAGATATGTAGGCTCACCTTTTAACGAGAATGGAATGATACATGGAGATGTTACTCATAAAATTAAAACTGGAAGGTTAAGGCAGAAAAGTTTTATGGGGATGCTATGTGATATAATAATGCCTACCAAAGTGAAAGGTAAGTTCTATAGAATAATTATAGGACAAATAATATTATATGGCAGTAAATATTAGACCGCTAAAATTTTGTATATCCACACGATGAGTGTTGCAGATATACAGATACTAAAAGGATATGCGGTCATATAAGATTAAATAAGATTAAAAATAATTAAATTCGTCGAAAGGCGTAAGTGGCACAGACTGAAGATCAAATGAGATAAGGTTGCTTGAGATAGTTTGGCCATGTCTTGCGTCGATTATAGATTCATCGATCCGTAAGTATAAAATTATAGCGAGAAGGTGTTATATGGAGACCGGTTGACTTAAAATCGCACGTGAGGTTAGTATTATTATTATTATTATTATTATTATTGTTGTTGTTGTTGTTGTTGTTGTTGTTATCGTCGTTGTTATTGTTGTTATTGTAGAATAATTATAAGACAAATAATATTATATAGTAGTAAATAGTAGGCCGATATCCACACGATGAGTGTTGCAAATATACAGATACTAAGATGGATATGCGGTCATATAAGATTAGATAAGATCAAAAATAATTACATTTGTCAAAAGGTGTAAGTGGCACAGATTGAAGATAAAATGAAATAAGGTTGCTTGAGATAGTTTGGTTATGTCTTGTGTCAATTATAGATTCATCGATCCGTAAGTATAAAGTTATGGCGAGAATGTGTTATATGGAGAACGGTTGACCTAAAATTGCACGTGAGGTTAGTATTGTTATTATTATTATTATCGCTGTTGTTGTTGTTGTAGAATAATTATAAGACAAATAATATTGTATGGTAGTAAATATTAGGCCGATATCCACACGATGGATGTTGCAGATATACATATACTAAGATGGATATGTGGTCATATAAGATTAGATAAGATTAAAAACAATTATATTCATCGGTGTAAGTGGTACAGATTGAAGATAAAATGAGATAAGATTGCTTGAGATAGTTTGGTCATGTCTTGCGTCGATTATAGATTCATCGATCTGTAAGTATAAAATTATGGCGAGAATGTGTTATATGGAGACCAGTTGACCTAAAATCGCACGAGAGGTTATTATTATTTTTATTATTGTTGTTGTTGTTGTTGTTGCTGCTGCTAATACTACTAACACTATTAATTATATATATTTAACTTAGCTCTTAATTTTATTTTATTTGGTATGATGATGCCATGAGCTGAACTTAAATGGAGAAGTGAAACTTCATATAGTGAGCCTAACTTATTTGGACTAAGGTTCTTTTATTGTTTTATAGGCTATGTACATGTTATTAGAATTGAGAGATAAGAATATTTGAATCGAAAGATAAATTTTTTGAATTTGAATTGATAGATAAAACTTTTAAAAGTAACATGGAACTTAATACACGAATTTGAGATGGATGATTTACTTTTAATATTTTTAGAGAGTCTTACATAATTAGATTTCTCTTTATTTAATTTTCGTCACAAAAAGTTATTAATTCAAAATGACAATTTTGCATTTGATAAAATTGTCATGTCCAATTGCCTAATATTTAAAAGTTTAATCGGTTCTTATGTGTATTCCGACTCGTAATAGGAGTCCTCTTTAACAATATTACAAATTCTCTTGTATATTTGTAGCTCATAATTGCCTAACGATAAATTTAGAAACGAATATGAATGACAATATCATAAGACATTTCATTGACTAAATGACATTTCTGCAGTCAACAAGGTTGACAATCTCCTTAAGCGCGTGGTTAATGACGCTTACAAGAGAACAAAAAACAGACTACAAAATAATAATTTATGTTAGGGCAAGAAAGCATAATGGGTTATCTTAAGTGCATCTATGAGATTTCTCACAATTTTCGGATCGACAGAGTCCGCCCATCGAGCTTGCAAAAGGCGACCCCAATAGGCGGAGGGACTAACTGTATGGGTCGAAATCTGACCAGACGAGAATTCGCGTGAAAAGGAACGACAAAAAGTCACTTGGACCAAAACGTATCCATACAACGCTATAACGACGCGCACCTCGGCCACGGCCAAGGTCGTGTATTCAGAACGTTCGAACGGCGAATCAGACGTTACGGCATTTCAGAGTATCAGCCAGTAATGCAGTCAAATAACTTACGTACAATGGTTAATGACCATTGGGTAAAGGAAAATACCTAGTATATAAACTAAGTGAGAAGAAGGAGAAAGGAAAAAAAAAAAAAAAGAGATTCACACACAAAGATATTTCCGGAGAAGAAGAGGTATCCTCATTTCTCTCTCTCTATCTCCCCATGAAGGAGAGATAAGCAAGGAAGCTCAGTCCGCAATACACATCGCTAGTCTCATCATATCAAATATGTAAAGTTCAACTTTGTGATCCATTTCATCTATGTATTCTTCATTATTATTCAATGTTAAGAAATCACCATCCTCTTCTTACATAATGAGATTCAATCATTGTTATAATTAAATCTTGTGTTTGCTTATCCTTGCCGTCTATCTTAGATCTAGGGCAAATTATCTTTGGCTAGGATTTACCTCAAATCTTCTTATTTAATTTGTTCTATAAAAAGTATTAATCTTTTTTATCGAACAATTTGGCACCGTCTGTGGAGATTTTCTAGCCAAAGCCTTAGTTCCCTCTAGATCCAAACATGGTCTTAGTTCTATCTCCCATTCGGTGAAGTTTCACTCGTTCATTACGAATGCCGACTTGCCGGACCGGTTGGTAAACCCCCCAAACCGTCAAACGAAACTAGGGATTTACACACGAAAACTGCGTTGCACCACAGCAGCAACCCTGAAGCTTTGTGTACATGAGCCATCGTAAAGAGGCTGCAACTACGCATACCAAACACATCTGTAATCCCATTTCCAGGGACTCGAACTCGATACCCTAATGGGGGAAGTTGATCGTCCACCCACGAAAGACCAAAGCTCAACCAGTAACGAGGACAAGCATAAGGCCAAAGCCAACAGGCCGGAAACTAGTATCATAATACAGAACAAAGCGAGCCACCCTGCGGCTCGATCCCTAGTTCAATGCCGAACGAGGGAACTCCCCTGGTCCAAAGAGCGCAGCGGGCGAGGGAGACATGGCCAATCCCCCTCACTCATCAGCTAAACAGCCGACCAAGGTAATAGATTATTCCATGTACTAACCCGCTATTCCTTTTGTTTTAAAAAAAAAAAGAGAAGTGGAACTAAGAATAGGGGCGTCCTCCCAAATTCGCGAACAAAGTCTAGCCGACATACATGCTCTAAATTCCTCCCTACGGCGAACTGCAACTCGGGAAAACCCTCCACACCATGCCATATTACGAATAACAGACAAACGGCTCTGAACAAGTCGGCATCATTAAGAAACAATCTCCATAGCCTGGGACTGGGCGATGAGCCCATGGAATGTACAATCTCCACAATGCATCCAGAATATGAACACGGAAAGCTTGTCCGTACGCTCGCCGTGGCGACGCTACGCCAATTCAGCCGACAAAAATACTACAAGTTGTCCGAACTTCGTTCAAATCAGTCGAGCCCCAAGGTGCTCAGAGGCCCAAGCAATAAGTTCGTTGCCTGTCCCAACAACGGTCTCTCCAGACCGAGCAATAAAGAGATTAGATAAACTGGGAGTCACCCCAACGCACACAAACTATACAATAACGCATGATATTCTCCAATAAAATCAAGATTAGATAAACTGGGACTCACCCCAACGCATGCATAAACAATGCGACGACGAGTAACTCTCCAAAAAGCAAGGCAGCATGCAACATTCTTACCACCCTTACGGCCATCGGCCATAGCCAAGCGAAAGGAAAGATCGACCTCGCTCGAATTCATAACGGGTCACAATTTTACCTCGCTCGAATTTACACCCTTACGACCATCGTCCATCGCCAAGTGAAAGGAAAGTTCGACATCGCTCGAACTCATAACGGGTCACAATTCAACCTCGCTCGAATTTACGCCCTTACGGCCATCGGTCATTGCCAAGCGAAAGGAAAGTTCGACCTCGCTAGAACTCATAACGGGTCACAATTCAACCTCGCTCGAATTTACACCCTTACGGCCATCGGCCATCGCTAAGCAAAAGGAAAGTTCAACCTCGTTCAAACTCATAATGGGTCACAGTTCGACCTCGCTTGAATTTACACCCTTACGGCCATTGGCCATCGCCACGTGAAAGTAAAATTTGACCTCGATCGAATATACAAGTCAAAACTGACTCCGCTCAAGTTGGCAAGACAAAATTCGACCTCACTCGAATTTACAAGTCAAAACTGATTCCGCCCAAGTTGGTGAGACAAAATTCGTCCTCGCTCGAATTTACAAGTCAAAACTGACTCCGCCCAAGTTGGCGAGACAAAATTCGACCTCGCGCGAATTTACAAGTCAAAAATGACTCCGCCCAAGTTGGCGAGACAAATTTCGACCTCGCTCGAATTAATAAGTCAAAAGTGACTCCGCTCAAAATCGATATGACAAAATTCGACCTCGATCGGATTAACGAGTCCAAATCGGCTTCGCTCAAATTTGTTAGACGAAATTCGACCCCGCTCGGGCTAACAAAGTCAAGTTCAAATTAGCGGGTCGAATTCTATCCCACTCAGATTAACTACCAGAAGTCAAGGACTTATTACGAGAAAATCCAAGAAAATCGAATGGGAAAGGGTAAGACAAGCCGATAACAGACAAATGAAGATGAGCTGACTATTTCATTCGGAAAAAAAGATAAGTATCTTACAAAGGGTCAAAAAGGGGGCCCTCACCCAGCAACCAAAAAAAAAAAAAAAAGCTAAGTACAAAAGCTATAAAAATTTCACTCGGCCTCATCCCCACCATCGTCCTCTCCATTGTTGTCATCATTTGAAGGAAGCCCATCTTCAATCTCACCACCACCACCGGCCTCCAGTGTCGCAGGGTCTTAACCGTAGGCAAGACGAGCCTCGCGTGCCTTAACCCAAGCATCTTCAAAAGTGGCGTCAGGAACGCTCCCCGCCATCCACAAACCGTTATATATATATATATATATATATATATATATATATATATATATATATATATATATATATCAAATTGGGCCTCAGCATGGACCTGTAGCTCGTACAAACAGCAGAGGACAACAACAGGGGTAGATTCTTGAGGGCGGGCCTAAGCCAACAGTTGTGCCTTCTCGGCCTCGAGAGCAGTAACTCGGTCTCCCAGGCTCGAAGCATCCCGATCAAGTTCATTGATCTGCTCCTCGAGCCGTGCCTCCCTCAGCGTGGCCGTCGCCCTCCCGGCTTCCCGCTCAGACCTGAGGATGCGGATACTGTCCAGTGCCGCCGCGCTCGCCAAAGCTGCCACTCGAGCTCCCTCGGCTCTCTCCAACTCGGCCGCTTTCTTTTCTAGCTCAGCCGCCTTCTCAGTCCACTTTGCACTTAGGCTGGCGACCTAGTGGTATTTTGCTCGAGCTCGGCTCGCAAAGACAGCACCTTCGCCTGAAGATCCTTGCATTCCGTTGCAACCCTTTTACCCACCTCCAGCTCCTCGTCTTTGGCACTAAGCAGTTCCTCGAGCTCGCTGCATCTGCGAATGGACCACATCAGATCCTCGTCTCTTTTCTCCAACTCCTCCCTGATGGACTGAGTATTACCGCTCGCCCTAAGTTGCGCATGCATCTCACGGCACATGATGCGATAACGGCGATACTTCGCGGCCATTTTCAGAAAGACTGCGGCCCGCGTCTCAGCCCTACGAGCACTCTCGATCTCCAACATGTAAAGTCTAAAAAAAGGAGGAGGAATCAGTGAAAGCAAATGGCACAAAACAAAGAAAATAGAAAAAGGAAACTCACCCTCAAGGCCATCCCAGCCACACCACGTGACAAACCAGAATCAATGATCTCCCGAAGAGACCCGCTTTCGGCCGCGGAGCACAGAAGGTCAATTTGGGGCACCAAGTCCACCGTGTCCTCCAACAGGTTAAAGTCCGATGAAATTTCAAGCACAGGGAAGGGCCTTCCGCCCTTACATCGACCTTGGTAAAACCATCCTCGAACATCCTCATATCCTCAGGATCAATATCAGAATCAGATTCATAGTCATCTTGCACAACGCCCTTCAAACTCTCACTAGTCGAAGAGGGGCGCGGCCCTGCCGAGACGTCGATGGACCGCTCGGAACAATCGCAGCGGCCTTCAAAATCTGTCCCCCGGCCATGGTAGCCTCTTCTACGTTCGAGACGGGCACCGCCTCCACACCCAGGCCGGTATCGCCGCCAGCTTCGAATACCCCCAAAGTAGGGTCTCCCCTCGAGGGTGTTCCAACCAAAGATGCCCCATCTGATAACCTACGCCTCTTTGACGGGGCCTCTTCGCCACTGCCACGAGAATGTTCGTCAGTTGAACGGACTGTGGGAATCGGAGTGTCAGACCGAGGAGCAACCTCCAAACAAACAGGTTCGGTCGTGGACGCAGTCCGTCGAGCAACCAAACTTTGGACACCCTCACCAGTTATCCTTGGTACAGGCCGGGCGGAGGAAGCCGGTCGACGAAAAGCAAGGATAGGAGCCCTTGCCCTTCTCGTTCCTCTCCGACCTGTCAATGAGAGATTCGATCAAATAAAATATTGAGATAAAGAAAAAGGCAGAGCAAAGAATAAGATAATTTAGGCCGAAATAAGCCAACTTACAGTGGAAGGTTTGCGCCCAAACCTCTCATGAAAAGGCGCCCATTCGCGGATCCCCATCGTGTGGGGCAGAATCGCGCTGACCCATTCGCGAATATTGGCAACTTACGGAGGAGGCACCCTCTCGGCTGTGGAAACAGAAAACACCCTATGGTTACTAAAGAGAGACGACCAACAGCCATGTTCAAAAAATATAATATAATAAAAGGAAAGGGAGACTTACGAGCGAAATTCCACGCCTCAGGAAACCCCGTAGGGTTCGACACCACGTGCTCTGCTCGGACGTAAAAGAAGTTCTCCCAAAAGCTGCGGTTGGCTGTCATCCATCTTCACCACCAAACCCTTGGTTCCTCGGTGGCGCAAGTGAATCATTGTTCCCTTAAGAAAATGAGGGGCGAAGAGGTGAAGCCTGTGTTGTAGAGAAATTCCTCGATCGGCTAGCTCCGCGCACTTGCTAAGCATAAGGAAGAACTTGTATACGTACGGAGAGAGTTGAGCCGGACACACCTCGTAGAAGCGGCAGAATTCCACCGCCAACGAGGGAAGGGGAAGCGTGTATCCAATGACAAATGGATATGTGTAGAACGCGCAGTAGTCCGAACGGTGTATATGCACTATGTCCCGACTCGCCGGAACTAGTTCAATGTGATCGGGAATCCCCCATTTGTCTTTGAACGCCGTGAACGCCACAACATCCATCGTCGAGAGACAGGTTCCGCCTCATCCCCAACAGGGCTGTTGAAATCAGTCCTCGCCTTCCCTGGACGGGGAACCACCTCATCCACCGTCGGAAAACTCTCGTCCTCCATCGGACCACTTCCTCTTCGAGTATGGGTACATCATTTTTCGGCACCAGAGCACCAACGGCTCTATCAGGGTTGGAAGATGCACTAGCCATCTCTTCTTTGATCGAGAGAAATAGGAATGATAAAGGAAAAAGGTAGCGGTCACAGGAATTTTTAACAGAAAGAAATATGAGAAACCGAGGGAGAAGAAGAAGAGTTGCAAAGGTCTCTCTTGAGCGATTAAGAAGCACAACATTCAAATAAAAGATTTTCCCCTATTTATAGAGATATAAATGCTCTGAGCGGTAAAACCAAATGTCGCCACTTTGAAAACGAAAAGGGAACGGGAACCGACGCAATGCATAAAAAACGTGCGACATAATGATGCATGAGAAGCATTAATGATAATCTGAACCGATGTGAGGTCTGATGCAGCTCCCAAAATGTCACGTCTCTACCTCGCCACGAGGTGCTCGCCTCTCGCATAAAGTGCTTAGATTTCTCACAATTTTTGGATCGACAGAGTCCGCCCATCGAGCTTGCCAAAAGGCGATCCCAATAGGTGGAGGGACTAACTGTATGGGTCGAAATCTGACCAGACGAGAATATGTGTGAAAAGGAACGGCAAAAAGTCACTTGGGCCAAAGTCATATCCATACAACGCTATAACGACACGCACCTCAGCCACGACCGAGGTCGTGTATTCAGAATGCTCGAATGGCGAATCGGTTTGTTACGACATTTCAGAGTATCAGCCAGTAATGCAGTCAAACGACTTAAATACAATAGTTAATGACCGTTGGGTAAAGGAAAATACCTAGCATATAAACTAAGTGAGAAGAAGAAGAAAGGAAAAAAAAAAAGAGATTCACACACAGAGATATTTCCGGAGATGAAGAGGGATCCTCATTTCTCTCTCTCTATCTCCCCATGAAGGAGAGATAAGCAAGGAAACTCAGATCCTCAATACACATCGTTAGTCTCATCATATCAAATATGTGAAGTTCAACCTTGTTAAAGTTCTGTGATCCATTTTATCTATGTATTCTTCATTATTATTCAATGTTACGAAAATCACCATCCTCTTCTTACATAATGGGATTCAATTATTGTTATAATTAAATCTTGTATTTGCTTATCCTTGCCGTCTATCTTAGATCTAGGATAAATTATCTTTGGCTAGGATTTACCTCAAATCTGCTTATTTAATTAGTTCTATAAAAAGTATTAATCTTTTTGGTCGAACAGAAATGTAGAGAGATTCATTACCAAAGAGGGGAAAACATGTAAAATTTACTCAAACACAAGTCACTAAACGTTGACATTTACTTGAGCAGATAATTGACCCCTTTACTCTGATATTAAAGTTCAATCAATCGATGTCGTTGTACAACTCTGGCTTATTGACGAAAAATATGAAAAATGAGGATATAGTAATCAAAGCCATTATCACTACTCAAGATGATCATGTGGCCTGATTGATAAGAACATTGCAGCATACTTTCGAAGGCGATGATCGTTATCCCCATTCTCCGTTACCTGATTCATAGGACGACTTGTCCTCACCATGTAACGACGCCAAGCTAACTGTATATTCACAGCAGCCCATGTTCTCCAATTGGATGAATAATACCTTGCTGTTCGCTTAAGCCTCTCGTTTGCAAATTTGTATCTGAAGTGATCTGTGATAAATCGTAGATGGTTTGCATCTAAGCCAAATGCTTCTGTGGATTCTATGCAAGTAAAAGTTGCTGAAGAAGCTGGAAGTCTGTCAATGAAGGGGCGGCGTAAGCACCACGAAAGAAGCTCATCTCCAAAGAAGCCTCCAGGCTCAAGTATGCTCGTCGCAACCATCCCTTTACTGAGGTTTTGGCTACTTTTTACTCGCCCACGAACAATGAACACCACCCGGTGCACGGGATCTCCTTCTCTAATGATCTGTTTTGACAGAACAAAAAAGGTAAGCTATTGTCTAAGTTCAAGCTATTATAGTACTCCCTCCATTTTCATTTTATAGGAGGCGCGGACTTTGTCAGCATATATCAAAGGTACCTTTAGAACTTATAGTCTTAAACATATCATTAGATTTGTATGGCTATAAGAGCATGCCATTAAGGGTAAAATGAGAAGGTTAAGGTTACAGAGTTTCTAAATATAGAAATATGTAATTCTTAACTATGAAGTAGAAGACATAAAAGAATAGGCACCTTCTCATCTTTAGAGAAGACCAATGGCTTAACGCGATCACATATGTTGTCTAGAATCAGATCATCCAAACTATGGAACAGAGGAACCTGAAATAACGAAATTCAGATCATCATCATTATATAGTAATATTAGCAATGTTCTATGGTTAGAGGGAGACCAAGCATAGACTTTGTCTTGTACCTTTTTAATAAGATCGAGGCAAAGAAAGCGTTTGATATCCCTTCGAAGTCCTTCTGGCAAGTCTTTTACGAGTTCCATCTCATCTTCTCCACCCATCATAGCCCATCTCTGGTGTTCAAAGTGGCGAACTCTTTGTCTCAATTGTGATGGCAACTGTCTCCTCTTCATCCACCATTCCATATCCCTGCACCTCAGTTGCATTTTTCGCTTCTTTGCCATGACCGCGTGTAAAAACACCTTGAAAACAGAAATAGATCATAAATATAGCAGGTTGAAGTACTCATGTTAATTCCTTAGAAAAACAAGTACTCATAGCTTACCTGGATATTCCCTATCAACAGAGTGAAGAGCATCAACCCACTAAGCACAAGGCATATACTGAAGATAACTTCTAGCCAATGACTTGTTGGTTCTAAGTCATTGCCAAATGTACTGCAATCAAACACCATAAGCTTTAACTGAAGTCCATGTATTTCCAAAGATTAGAGGTAACAGCCATCAGATAGTTCATTTTCTTTAATCATATCTTTTCCTCTGGCCAAACACTTCGAAGGGAATTAGAGATTTTCACGTTTCACACCATACTAAAGGGCAGCCCAGTACACTAAGCTCCCGCTATGCCCGGGGTTCGAGGAAGGGCCGGACCAAGGGGTCTATTGTACGCAGCCTTACCCTGCATTTTTACAAGAGGCTGTTTCCGCAGACCCGTGACCATGGCAGCCAGTTGCGTCAAGGCTCCCCGTCATGTTTCACATCATACTAAAAATAAAAAAGATCACTAAGATGTTCAATTTTCAAGTCTTCACTGTTATATATAAAGAATCAAGTTATTCAATTATCAACTCTTGGTGATATATATATATATATATATATATATATATATATATATATATATATATATATTTATAAAGATAAATGATGAAAATGGAATATTTACCTAAGGGTCATCAATCCCCAAAAGATGGGGTAAAGAATCTTCACAGTGACAGACCTACTAGAAACAACAGGTAGAGCCCATTTGTATATCCCATATGGAAATGGTCCATTGACATCTAAACACAGTGGCTTCCTCATTACTGTTGTTGAGTTCCCAGCACATGGATTTCCCACAGTGCCTGTTGGCAATAGAAACTGATAACAAACCTCCTCTGAGCATGACAAAGACAGATTACAAGAAGCTTTCTGCTCACACTGCTGCCTTAGACATGAAGCTACTCTTTGTATAGATAGTACATACCAGCAACCACCAGCAACCTATAAATAACAACTCGTAAGTTTTATGCACTGACAACGTATAAATTTTTTACCACCATAAGGTTAAGTTAACTTATAATAATCGGAGGTGGAGCCAGTATTTGAAGGTTATGGGTTGTAATCTTATTACTGAACCCTAACTCCAGAGGCGAAACCAAGATTTCAAGCTTATGGGTTCGGGATCCTAATCCTTTTAATTACTGGGTTCTAAATTAATAATTTGTATATATTTAACAAAAAATTTAAGACAAATACATGATTTGAACCATTGCTACTGGGTTCGGCCGAACCCGTAGCCGACACTGTGTCTCCGTCTCCGCCTCCACCTCCGCGTAGCTCGTTGTTGTTAATTACTGGGTTCACAATTAAATATTTTCACATTTACTGAATTTTCTAATACATATAAAAGGTTTAAGTAAAATATACTGGGTTTGTCCGAACCCGTAGTTACTACACTGCATCCGCCCCTCATAATAACAGGTAATTCTCTATATTAAATTACATCGATAGTGTAAATGAAGTAGGCCAGACTTACATGAGAAGCAATAAAATAAGCAATGAGATTAAGGCCAAATCCCCACCAGATGGTGCCAAAAATATATCCAGTAACCTTTTGCATCCTTCTCATTAAGCTTATGCTGTGATATACTTTGGGGAGGAATTGGAACAAGAACATTAGTAGAAGAATCGTCATTATAAGCTTTATCTGCTCTTCTCTTATTAGTTTTGGAACCACCAGCCAAAATACAACCTGAGAAGTGGAAATACTATTGAGAAAAGAGTAATCACAATTTCGAAATAAAATTGCAGAGGTAGAAAAAATTAGAGATCTTGAAAAAGCTTGTGCATTGCTTCTGGAATATAAGAGAAATGAGAATTGAATCTCATACAGGATATTTTATTAGTAGTTAGAATTATTTAGTAAGGCATGTATTAATATTATTTAGTAAGTTTTACTTATTATGTTACAGAAGAGTAGAATAGAAGAGATAAAGTTGTATTGGAAAGAAAAAAAAAAAAGAAAGTAAAATTGACCATTGGAACCTCTCTTTTTTCTTAAATTATATTGTGATTAAGAATCTTATTTAAGAAAAACAGATAGTAACATTTTTATATAGACAACATTTTGGGTTAAAAAGTGTACTTTTTTTCACTTTTAGTTTATAAATAGACAAATTTTGGATGAAACTATGTAAGCAGTATCAGTTCATGTGGAGATAAGTTTGCATCAAGTACATCATAGTGCAAACCCGTGACCTTAAAGTTCTATAACCACTTTTAACTTAATCCAAGAGAAATTAATAAATGACCACATCCTCATAGTATCACTACCAAAAAAACTTTTTAGAGCATTAACTATCATTGTACTAACTTTCCTATATTATAGGAGAATTATAATATCCTAATAATCTTATGACTTTTTGACTTCTCTAGTATTAACCGTATCCTTTTTTCTGCTCTGACCAGCCTCTTCATATACAAAAGATTAACTTATATATATTGACAACGATAAATATTTTTAATAAGTGTATTTTAACTAGAAATAGCACGGTAGTACTTCACTTTAGCTGTTTTTGTAGACTAATGTGATGTAAGCTTATAAACAGTCAGTGTACATATGTTAAATTAATAAAAAAATCTCCTCCTATATTTTTGGTTGATTTATTTAAAAAACCATTTAGGTAAGCAAAATCTTAGTACTTGGAGACAAAAGCAACGTAACAAATATCAAGTGGTTATAAATTTTGCTGACCTGAGGGACAGGTAGGACGACAAAAGCATCGAACCAGAATCCTTTAACGGACCGAACATAGTGAGCAGCAATAGCACGCGCGTCCCACACGAGTTTCCCACACCCAACAACTAGCGACTCTCTCGACACGTACGCTAACCGAAACTGCAACCACAAGTGGAAGAGGTGTACGGCGTCGAGGCAAGTCCGTATCACCGTGACGATGGCCGCAAGTCCGCCGTCCATGTATAAGCACGGCGATCCACCACGGCCGATGGATAAGGCGTAAAAGAATAGAGGATCAACGGCTAACGCCATGCCACGTGCCAACAAAATGATTCGGTTCCATCTCTGCACGCGCTTGCTTCGAGGGTCTAACACACTTCCGAATGGACCCGACGGATGCCGGTTGCGACTTGACCGGGATTTTCCGGTTCTTGAATTATTAGTCCGGTTCTGAATTGGAACAAGAGAGGAACCGGCTGAAGCTTCCCACTCCGGTGGGTTAGCTTGGTCGCAACTGGTAGAGTGGAAAACTGGGACGCCAACTTGAGTGCATGCATAACATTCAATGGAGTTTGAGATAGGGTTGCTGTCATCTTCGTTGTCGTCGCTGTTGTCAGGTTGAACTGATCTTCGTCGGAATATGCCGAACCACCTGATATATATCCCATTTCAAAAATTCAAGTTAGTAGCACAACTCATTTAATGAGTATAACAATAAAAAATAAAAATAAAATAAAATCGTGCACTGCAACAAAGTGTTATACATAAGAAAAAAGAAAAAAAAAAGTTCATTTTTCTAACGAGTACTAATTAGCATGGGATCGGAGGAGCTAGTGAACATTGGCGCTTCAATTGAATTCTGTTAGTCGAAAAATTATACTAAACAAATAATATTGTTTTCAAATATATGTAAATTGTTGAATCCCTTGAATATAAGAGAAATTATTGTGACAAAGATCGATGGTTAAAATTTAGTTTAGATCACAAATTCAAATTCGAATTCTTGCACTTTTTTTAGTTCCTTGTTAGAATTCCCGGCTCCGCTATTTATGTACTAACCTTGAGAGGAAGAAGCGGAGGTCTTGGCGAGAAGACATCTCAAGAGGAGCGAAACCATGGGAAAGAAAGAAAGGATTATAGTCTAAAAATTTGAGTAACTAACAATACTCAATTTAAGAAGCTAGGGAATTACATATATCTAGTAAAGAAAGAAGGGTGAGAAGAAGCCAACATTATGTATTGTATGAGAAAAATATGCATGCGGGGAGAAGGTGATGAGAGAAGAGTGAAGAAGAGAAGGTTATGTGGAGAGGAGGGGATGAAGTGGGCAAAATGCATACATACAACAATAATTAGGGAAGGGTACGTCTGTGGAATGAGCACATGAATAGGTTGGCATTTTCCTGTAAGGACGAACAACCTCTTACGGAAACGTCACGGTTGTGGGGTTTATTTGCAGTGCGGCTTGGGTCCCTTTTTGTTTCTATGATTCAATATCTCTTGAAATTTTTACTTTCCATGTAAATATAAGAGAGCAAATGAAGAAAGAATCAACCAACTCTTTATTTTGTACATATTGTCATAAAATATTCATTGGGTTAGCCGTTCTAATTAGCTTAAATAAGATATATGATGTACACATCCAAGTGCAAGCTAGGTAGTCATAATTTTAGATTTATCAGAGAATGAGGAGTACTAATCTTGCGGTAGAAATAATTAAGCTTCTAAAGTAAGGAGTGGTTTTCCATGTTTAAAAGGAAATTAAGTTGGAATATTCCCAAAAAATTGGGACTCGTCTTGCACATCGTCCTGAGATTGTCGCGCTCTTACTCTGGGGCGTATGCAGTGTATACATGACGGATTCAATTGAACCCATAACTTTTGATGCAAACTAAAAATTTATTAAAATTGCAAAAAAATAGTAGATATGAGCGCATAACTTTAAAAATGTAATGAGTTGAATGCTACAAACCTTGAAAGATAGAACCCATAAAGTTTAAATTCATTCGCCTATGTAGGTACTAATAGAATAAAATAGTAATTTTGAAGCTAAAGAGTCTATGTGTGACCAAATAGGCAAATAGAGAAGAGTGTCGTTTAAATAGAATGTAAAGAGTACTCCATTAGTTACTATATATAATTAAACCGGAAGAACATTTTAGTCCATTGCTGTGACTCTCAAACTTCTTGAAATATCACTACACTCTCAGTAATCCATTGATACATAGGTAATAAGAAAATTTTGAATTTGCAATTATTACGGAAGTAAGAAGAGAATCTGGTATTCTTAGCGGGGTGTAAAGCCCACACAGTAACCAAAACTTAGCTCCAAAACTGACAACCTATATTTGAATTTACATGTGGAATAAAACCGAATTACATATACGTACGTACGTAGTCATAATTTTAGATGTATTAAAGAATGAGTACGTAGTCTTGCAATAGAAATAATTAGGGGTGGGCATAGTTTGGGCAAACCCGAAATCCGAACCGAAATTTGAACTTCTTGGATTTTTGGATTATGGATTGGAGTTCGGATTTTATTTTTAAAATTTTTGGATTTTGGATTTGGGACTTCGAAATTTCGGATATCCGAAAATACGAAATTTTCGTACCTTATATTTAACCTTACCATTTAGACATTAGCCCATTAAGGCATTACCCATATACATACCTAATGCTAATAGGGGCATTTGCATCTATATCCGCTTTTTGGATCACGTTTTAACTTGTACCCGCTTTGCAAAAAAAATTGCAAGCGTACCCACTTTTTCGTGTAACTTCAGCATACGGGCCTGAAGTAGCAAAGGCAATCAAGCAAACTTCAGCATTCTAGTAGACGGGCCTGAAGTAGCAAAAATTGCTGAACTAAGTGTGTTGAAGTTTTTGTTTGTAATTGCTGAACTTAAGCATTCTAGTGCTGAAGTTTTGTTCTCTATTTGCTGAAGTTTTTATTTGTAATTGCTGAACTTAAGCACTGTAGTAGCTGAAATTTTATGATGCTTAGGTTATTTAGTTCATTTGTAAAACCTTCAGCACTAAATAAGCTGAAGTTTTTTTGTCCTGGATTCATTAGTTTTGTCATTAAGCTTTTTCAAAAACTTCAGCAGAAGATGCTGAAGTTACTTAGTTCATTTGTAAAAACTTCAGCACTAAATAAGCTAAAGTTTTTTTTGTCCTGGATTCATTAGTTTTGTCATAAAGCTTTTTCAAAAACTTCAGCAGAAGATGCTGAAGTTATTAGTTCATTTGTAAAACCTTCAGCACTATATAAGCTGAAGTTTTTGAAAAAACTTTTTAACATACTAGATAAATAATCACCTTATTCTTTCATAGTGTATTACTACTATAAAATAATCAGATTGCCAACAGTATCTAAATCATAAATTTTGGAAATAATAAACGTGAAAAGAACAGAATTATCATGAAAAGAATCACTAAGTGTGACCTTAAACTTCCCGTACGTGGAAATATTCACAAATTATTGTCTACTAACTTACATAATTATTTATAATTTATTTTTAAATAATCTGATAAATATACTTATGGCAATCATTCCATGAACTGAAGTTTCATAGCAGCACCAACAGCAGCAGAAGAAAGAAGAAGAAGAAAACAAAGGAGGAGAAGGAGGAGGAGAAAGGGGGCGTGGAGTTATTTAAAAAATAGGGTACAAGTTAAAACTTTTAAAAAATAGGGTATAGGTAAATGGGGTGACAATAGGCGCCGTACAATTTTACAAAAGACTTCTCTATTTAGGTATTAGAACTCGAAATTTCTATTAGGAAAGAAGGGATCTCATCTCTTTTATTCATAANNNNTTTTTAAATAATCTGATAAACATACTTATGGCAATCATCCCATGAACTGAAGTTTCATAGCAGCACCAACAACAACAGAAGAAAGAAGAAGAAGAAGAAGAAAGAAGAAGAAGAAGAAGAAGAAGGAGGAGGAGGAGGAGGAGGAGGAGGAGGAGGAGGAGAAGAAAACGAAGGAGGAGAAGGAGGAGGAAAAAGGGGACTGAAGTTGATTAAAAAGTGGGTACAAGTTAAAACTTTTAAAAAAAATGGGTATAGGTTAAATGGGGGCGACCAAATAGGGCGCCCCGTGCAAGTTTTACATACTAATAAGTCTAAATCTCAAATAGTATCATGCTCATTAAACATTAGCTTGTATATTCAATACAAATTACTAAGTCCAATATGGAATTCTCTACTAAATCAAATATAATATAGGGTTTCCTTTTCTCCCATGTCTCACCCACATAGCCACACCATACGTGCGTTTGTAAACACTGAAGTGTCAAGGCCGCAGTTGACTAAAGATTAAATTTTGAGGTCACCTTTCCCGGATAATCTTTTACGTAATTAATAATAGTATAATTTGAATCAGTATGATGTATTGCATATTCGAGACTTTTTTTCTTGAAGAGCACATTATATAGAGTTGAGAAGATATCAAAAACTAAAGCATCTTTTGATTATCATCTTTCTACTTCATTTAAATGATTATTTTTACGTAGAGTATTTTCTATAAGCTCAACTTATAGGCTTAAAAGTCAAAATCGAAAATCCAAAAAATCCAATCCGATTAACCCGAAGTCAAACTTAAAAAATCCGATCCAATCCGAAATTATTTGGATTGGATTTGGATTATAATTTCTTCAATCCGAAAATCAAAAATCCAAACTGCAATTTCATATTCAATCCGAACTGCCCGAACGTCCACCCCTAGAAATAATTAAGCTTCTAAAGTAAGTAGCGGTTTTCCATTTCTGAAAGAAAATTAAGTTGGAATATCCCAAAAAATTGGGACTCGTCTTGCACATTGTCCTGAGATTGTCGCGCTCTCCATAAAGATAAGCTTGGAGGCAACCAAGTGTAATTAAGGAAAAAAAAAGAGAGAGGAAAAAAAAAAAGACATTTGACACGATAGGTAACCAGGGGCGTATGCAGTGTATAAATTTATTATAATTGCAAAAAATAGTAAATATGAATCATAACTTTAAAAATATAAAGGGTTCAATGCTACAAACCTTAAAAGATGAAGACATAGAGTTTAAATTCATTCGCCTAGGTACTAGTAGAATAAAATAGAAATTTCGAAGCTAAAGAGTCTGTGTGTGACCAAAAAGGTGTTGAAGAAAAGAACGAGCATGTGCCAGTCACGTGAGACGAGAGGATTAAGTCTGTTAAGTAGGTTGTTAGTTAATTATAACTAATTATAGGATTGGTCAATGTAAAGCGTAGATACAACTGTAGATTTAGTTGCTAATTGTAGAGTGTATATATATACAAGTGATTAACTCGTTGTACTCTTAAGATTTGTAATAATATAGCTTAGATTTCTCTCAAATGGAGAACACTCTCTAGTACCTACTCGTTCATTTCCTCTCTCCTTCGTCTTCACTGAGCTTGTCTCAAATCTTTAATATAGTATCAGAGCAGGGGAAATAGATTCCCGTTTGCTACAATTATCATTCTCTGTTTCTTCCAACAAAGTTTTATTGTAGATCGATTGTGAGTTTCGCGATCGATTAAGCTAGGATTTGCTGATTTCTGCAATTTGCGATTAGAGATTCTGTAAATTATGAAATCGAGGACTTAAGATTGCTTGAATTGATAGCTATGGCAATTTGAGAAGAAGTTTTAGCTGGAACCAGCAAGGGAATAACTACAGCAACTATCGATCATCATCATTCACTGTTCTTACAGCCGTGCGACACTCCAGATAGCCCCTTGATTTCAATTGAGCTGACTGAAACTGAGAACTATACATTATGGAGTAGATCTATGAAAATAAAATTGATTGGTAAGAGTAAACTAGGGTGTGTTGATGGACGATGTACCAAGGATAAGTTTATCCGTCATTGCATGAACTTTGGGAGAAATGCAATGCAATAGTTTTATCATGGATTATAAATGCTATGAGCAAGGAATTAGTGGGATTGTGTATAAATCAAGTGCACATAAGGTTTGGACAGATTTGAAGGCCAAATATTTGTTGCGTAAGAATATGAAGAGATCAAATCTGAAGTAATTTTTATGTGGCATCACATCCCTGAAGGGTTGTATGACAAAGTGGATGAATCTCGCATTTTTTCTGCATAAAGAAATAGCAACTCTATCGCAAGGAATTTCTACTGTATCTACCTATTTTTCAAAGTTAACAGACCTCTGGGAAGGATATGATGCTTTGATGCCCTGTCCTGGATGTGATTGTCCAGAATCTAAAAGCTATTTAGAGACGACAAATCACTCATTAATAGTGAAAAAAGGAAAATTTCTCTCTCTAGACTTTCTCTCTCGGCGCATGACTGCGTGATTTGCTAACGTGCGCTGATCGAAAATGGGGAGAGGACGACCTAGGAAGCTGGTGACAAAGATACAATTAGCTGATTTCATTGCTTCAGGAAGTAGGAATGGAAGTCCGGGACGTAGTACTGAAATAGATGCACAAGAGAAAACTCAAAGCTGTGATAAGGGAATTTCAACAAGTATGGCTAAATCTCGAGGATCGAGTAACATGCAACTGAAATTAACACGAGATTTGGAGAATTTGAGTCCAAATATGAGGGATCTGACACCTCAGGCAGCTGATGAGAAGCTAGGTAAGGGAATTTCGAATATGAACACTGTTCCATTGGTTACTGTTTCACCAATGGAAACAGTGTGTAGTCACAAGGAAAAGGAGCTGAACATCATGGAGAATAAGGTAATCGACAGTGCGAACAGAGAAATTACTTTGAAAGAGCAGCAATTACTGAATCAAAAAGCAACGAAAGAGGCAGAACAGGAGAAATCAAAAGTAGTAGTGGGGGAAAATCAACAGAAATGGTCAAATCTGTTCACAGGGAATAAAGTGGCTGCAAGAGGTATGGATCTAGTGTTCATACCACCTACTATTCAGGATGGGATTAAAAAGGTACAATTACAGCAGGAGGAGATGGAATTGGAAACTACTAAGCGGCAGAAAGCTATAATTGTATATATCATTGGAGAATCACCGTCAATAGGAGCCATGGAGAGATTCATAGCTATGCAATGGAACTTTGCTGCCAAACCTACGGTGTATTATCATAATGAAGGCTATTTTGTGATACTATTCAATAGTATGGATGATAAAAATGTTGTACTATACTCAGGACCATATACAATGGGAGTGAAGCCATTGATTCTGAAGTCATGGACAGAGGACTTCGATTTGTACAATGAAGTTCTTAAAACTATTCCATTATGGGTAAGCTTCCCTAACTTGCCTTTGAACTTTTGGGGACGATTGACATTGAGTAGAATTGCTAGTGGACTAGGAACACCTTTGTATGCTGATGAATGTACAAGTAATGCTTCTAGAATTTCCTATGCTCGAGTGCTTATAGAGATGGATATCAGCAAGGAGTTACCTAAGTGTATCAAAATTCAAGATCCTTCAGGCAAAGAGTTTGAGCAAATGGTGGAGTATGATTGGGTTCCTCAGTATTGTAAGAAAGTGTTTGATGGTGGGTCATGATTGTGAAAGAGATCAAGGCAGAACTGGAACAACAAAAAGAAGTGTGCAAAATGAGCAACATCAGACTAAGCAACAAGGAAGGAGTACCAATGTAATTGGAAATATACAGCAAACAAGGAAACCAACAACTCAATGGGTGGCAATAGGGCCATCAAAGCAAGTAGAGAGGGACACGGGCAAACAGATCTATCAAGGAGATGAAACACAGGATCCAAAAGAAGATCAACAAGTATGGACAAAAGCAAAGGGTAGGGTGGGACTGACAAGTCCTATACAGTAAGTTATAAGGACTACCAATGGCTTTTTTCCATTGAGAGAAGTAGCAAATGAAGGCAAAACATGGGCAGATGATGATAAAGCTGGAGGTAGTAGGGAGAAGGTGAAGAGATAATTCCAACTAAGCAGAAACCTATATGAAGATAGTGACATGGAATGTGAGGGGTTTTAATAAGGTTCATAAGCAAAAGGAGATGAAAATTTTCTTGGAAAAACAAAAAATCAATCTTATAGCAATAGTTGAGCATAGAGTACAGAGTATTAAAGAAAAGGAGGTCATAAATAAATGTGCACCTAGGCTGGAGTTGGTGCTCAAATAGTAAGGTTACTGAAAGAGGTAGAATTTGGATTCTATGGGATGCAAATAGTATTCAACTCACTATGTTGCAATCTCATACTCAATATATTCATGGTATAGTAAAAAATAGTAGCTCCAGCAAGCAATTTGCTTTTACAGCTATATATGGACTGCATACTGTTGCTCATAGGTGTGATATGTGGGAAGAATTAAGGAAAATTGATTCACAGATGGATAGTCCTTGGCTGCTCATGGGGGACTTTAATGCAGTATTGGACAAAGAAGACAGGGTAAATGGTACAGAAATACAGGATAATGAAATCAAGGACTTTAGAGGTCTAATGGAGGATTGCAGGTTAAATGAACTAAGAACTGTAGGAAGAACATACACATGGACAAACAACCATGTGTTTAGTAGAATTGATAGAGCTATTGTAAATGCACATTGGATGATGAATATGCCACCACTGCAAGTCTGTATGATGGATCCTCATTTCTCTGATTACTCTCCTTTATGTATATGGGTGGAGACAGGAATGGAGTATGAAGGGAGACCTTTCAAGTTTTTTCTCACTGAGCATCCAGAGTTTGAAGAAAGAATAAGAAGCAGATGGGAAAAGGAGAATAGAAATATGAAGGATATATGGTGTAATTTGAAGCAGATTAAAGAAGAGATGAAAAGTTTAAACAAGAGAGAGTTTTCCAATACAACAAAGAAGGTGCAGCAGTTAAGGGAAGAATTAGCAAACATTCAAGCACAGATGAGAACAACTAACACAGCAGCTGATATGTTTGATGTGGAGAGAAACACAAAGCAGCAACTAGAGAAGTGGAGTAATATAGACGAGAGCATCTATAAGCAAAGGTCTCGAATACAATGGCTTCAGCTAGGTGATTCCAACACAGCTTTTTTCTTTGCAAGCATGAAAGGGAGAGTAGCACAGAATCAAATAAAGAGTTTAACAGATAGCAATGGAAGATTGATCAACAATCCAGAGGGCATTGAACAGGAGATAGTGGGGTTCTATAGAGGATTATTAGGGAGATCAACTAACAACATGCCTACTATTAATCCTAGCAGAATGAGGAATGGTCCAAGACTTAAAAGGTCACAACAGCTTCAGCTTATAGCCCCTTTTACTAAGGAAGATGTGAAGACAGCCTAGCAGGGAATTGGTGACTCAAAGGCACCAAGTGGAGATGGTTTCAATGCCTACTTCTACAAGAAGACTTGGCATATAATTGGCAAGGACATTACAGAAGCTGTTCTGAAATTCTTTGATGATGGTATGATGTATAAACCAATAAATAGGACAACAGTTACTCTGATCCCAAAAGTGAAAAATCCTTCTTCTATAAAGCAGTTTAGGCCAATATCCTGTTGCACTATTGTTTACAAAATTATTTCCAAAATGCTCACAAATAGGCTGCAGTCAGTAATGGGAGACTTAGTTGATCTGAGTCAGGCAGCATTTGTACCAGGGAGAATACTAAGTGACAATGTTCTACTGGGGCATGAACTTGTTAAAGGATATGGGAGAAAAGGTGTGTCACCAAGATGTATGGTTAAAATTGATATGCAAAAGGCGTATGATTCTGTAGAATGGAGTTTCCTTGAACAAGTACTTACAGAAATGAATATCCCAGGGAAATTTCTTTCTTGGATTATGTCATGTGTTACTACAGTGTCTTATGCTATTGTGGTTAATGGAAAGCCAACAACTCCTTTTGATGCAAAGAGAGGAGTTAGACAAGGTGATCCATTATCACCATATTTGTTTATGCTAGCTATGGAGTATCTTACAAGGAGCTTGAAGACTCTTAAAGAGAAGCCTGACTTTAACTACCATCCTAGGTGTGAGAAGCTGAATATTATCCAACTCAGTTTTGCAGATGACTTGTTGCTGTTTTGCAGGGGAGATGTGGTGTCTATACAGCTATTATATGAATGTTTTCAACAGTTTTCAAAGGCTTCAGGGCTGATTGCTAATCAGGAAAAAAGTTGTATCTATTTTGGAGGGGTCACTGAAGATATTCAACAAAACATTATCCAGTGCTTAGGTTTTTCTAAAGGCTCTTTGCCTTTCAAATACTTGGGAGTCCCATTGAGTAGTAAAAGGCTAACTATTGCACAGTGTCAACCTTTACTAGATAAGATGTTAGGCAGAATCAAAAACTGGACAGCAAAGTTTCTGTCTTATGCAGGCAGGTTGCAGCTGATCAAGAGTGTTTTATTTGCTATTCAATCATTTTGGTCACAGATATTTCCTTTACCTAAGAAGATCCT
This sequence comes from Nicotiana attenuata, assembly GCF_001879085.1. Taxonomy (NCBI): domain Eukaryota; kingdom Viridiplantae; phylum Streptophyta; class Magnoliopsida; order Solanales; family Solanaceae; genus Nicotiana; species Nicotiana attenuata. Next base: position 68,746 of record NW_017672968.1, read on the forward strand.
ACAAGAATTGAGACAATTTGCAAGTGATTTCTGTGGACAGGTGAAACAGAAACCAAAGCTAAAGCTTTAGTATCTTGGAGACAATTATGTTGGCCAAAATCTGCAGGGGGTCTGAATATCAAAGATATGGTTATATGTAATAGAGCTGCACTAATCAAACAACTGTGGAATCTAAACAAGAAGAAGGATAGATTGTGGATACAGTGGATTCATGCTTACTACATCAAACAACAAGTAATATGGCAAGTGAAAGCTAATCAAGCCTCATGGTTAGTGCAAAAAATTCTGGGAGCTGGTAAATACCTAACTGAGGCTAACATAACAATTGAAGAAGTGTTGAGCATGAAGGAATACACCATTAGATTGATATACAACAAGTTGAGAGGTGATCTACCTAAAGTGGAGTGGAGGAGATTATTGTGTAATAACTGGAGCAGTCCTAAATGGAGATTCATTTGGTACTTGGCAATACTGGAAAGGTTGTATACGAGAGACAGACTAATAGGATGGGGCATAGCAATCAGTTCAGCATGCTCATTATGTGAAAGGGTAGCAGAAAGTCATGAACACTTGTTTTTTCAATGCAACTACTCAGCAAGTATATGGAGGAAGCTGCTACAATGGATGGGGATACAAAGGAATGTACAAGGTTGGGATGCTGAAAAACAGCGGGCAATAAGGCATGCATCAGGAAAGAAGCAAATGTGTGCAACATACAGAATGGTACTCGCTTGTGCTGTTTATTATATTTGGCAGGAACGAAACTGGAGAACCTTCAGAGGAACACAAAGAAACAGTGAGGAGATGATCAAACTGATAATTCAAGAAGTGCACTGTCGTGGAATGTTGAATTCTAAGATAGCAAGATACTTACAGAATTTCAATTTTTATCCATAATTTTGTAGTTGAGTAGTTATGTAGATATGAGGGCACTAGATTTGGGGCTGCATGTCCAAATCTATGTGAGTTTTTGAGGGCTCTTGCTATACTTGTAAATATTTTCCCTGGTAATACGAAATTTAATTACCAAAAAAACTATCAAGTGCATTTATTTTTATTTACTTTAAATAATGGGTTGTCTCAATTTCTTATCAAATATTATTAAAATGCTTCAATCATCTCTTTGTTCTTCCATAATCATATGTCAAGATTTTTTTTTTTGTCTTTTTCGAATTTGAAATAGTATTTCCATAATTTAAATTTAAATAGAACATATCATTATTTAGGTGTCATATTTATTTTTAAGTTTAATTATTAAATTCAATTAATCTTGAAAGCGTACATCAACGAAAAATTATTGTTAGAAATCGCCCTAAATCTAAGCGATGGAAGCCTCACTATCTTTGTATGCTTTCGCCGCCCGTTACCATTAAAACTGTGGTTAGGATTTCCAAATTTTGGAGTGTTAACGCCGAGTGTCGGGCGGGCCTTCATTCTTGAAAGGGCTACTTTCTCAGTAGTAGCTGGGCCCGAGATAGAATAGAAAGTTTGAATTCAGTCCCAGTGTGGCTGTTCATCCGAAAAGACCAGCTAAGCATCATTGGCTTGGTAGGACTAAGAAAATAACTATTATGTATTACTAAAATAACTCTCCCATAAGAATATCTTAATATATCATATGTTTGTCAATTTTTTTAATTTTTACTAATCATATATTCACTTATTAAAACTTTATTTATAACTTTAACAAAGTAAGATTGAAATAATATTCATGTAGCAAAAAACCCAAAAAATCCGAAAATCCGACAAAACCGAACCAATTCAAAACGATATAGTTGGTTTGGTCTGATTATGATAAAAATCGAATCAACCTGGTCTATGTACACCCCTAATCTCTGGTAACAAAACCTGGAATAATGTTTAAGAAAAGATAAAAAATAGTTAAATAAGATGAAAGCTGATTTAAGTTTTTGTGTACAGAATATTTTTTTGTCTACAATAGATATTAATTCTACTATTTATAGATTTATTTAGGGAATTCATGTCCTCGGGAGGAAGGCGGGAGTGGGGAAGGTGACAGGGGTGGGACGGGAGGCAAATGGGCCTAAGGGAGGGGTCATGGAGAACATAGCTACATTAACGGGTAAGTCTATATAAAGCTGGCGAAGATCCTCCAGAAGAGGAAGATCAACATAGCATGTGTCCAGGAGACCAGGTGGGTAGGATCGAAGGCGAGGGATGCGGACTTGTATAAACTGTGGTACTCTGGAGTCCTGAAGGGTAAGAATCGTGTGGGTGTTTTGGTAGATAGGGAACTTAGAGAGTCTATGGTAGAGATTAGGGGGGTGAACGATAACTTAATAACCGTTAAGTTGGTGGTTGGAGAGTGCATCTTAAATGTCATTAGCTCTTACGCGCCATAAGCGGGCTTGGATGAGGAGGTTAAGAGGCGTTTCAGGGAGGGATTGGATGAGATTATATGTAATATTCCGCCGGTTGAGAGGTAATTTATAGGGGGGGTTTCAATGGACATATTGGGTTGACTACAGGTGGTTATGGTGAGGTGCACGGCAGCTTTGATTTTGGGGATATGAGCACAAGAGGTACTTCGCTGTTGGAATTCGCTAAGGTATTTGAGCTGGTGATTGCGAACTCTAGTTTTGCGAAGAGGGAAGAGCATTTGGTTACTTTCCAAAGTACGGTGGCGATGACTCAGATTGATTATCTTCTCCTTAGGAGGTGTGATAGAGGGTTGTACAAGGATTGCAAGGTTATCCCAGGTGAGACCCTTGCGACGCAGCATAGGCTCTTGGTGATGGACGTCGGTATCATGATGGAGAGGAAGAAGAGGTCTGCACGAGGATGACCGAGGATCAGGTGGGGAGCCTTGACTAAGGATAAATACCAAGAGTTGGAAGAGTGGTTATCGGCTATGAGAGCCTGGTGGAGTAGAGGGGACGTGAGCGATATGTGGTCGACGGCGGTGGACCGTATAAGGGACACTGTGAGAGAGGTGTTAGGAGTCTCGACGGGTTACTCTGGCGGGCACAAAGGGGACTGGTGGTAGAATAAAGTGGTCCAAGGTAAAGTAGAAGTGAAGAAGGCGGCGTATCTGAAGTTAGTAGGGAGCACATGCGAGGAGGAGATGAGAGCGAACAGAGAGAGGTATAAGGTAGCTAGGAAGGAGGCGTAGTTGGCGGTTGGTCTCGTCCAAGGTCACACCTCAATTCAAGGTTATGAAACGGTCGATTGCAATAGTAATACCCAACAAGGAGTAAGGGTCAGATTCCACATGGAGCTATATGTGGGATTTAGGACTATAGATTATAGTGTATGGGTATGAACTATCTCAATTTACACTTCCACAAATTGGTGTTTGTTCTATGTCTATTCTAATCTAAGATTGCAAGATTAAGAAATGAAACTAAGAAATTATTTTTGTTGTTATTTTTCAAATGATATAAAAGGCCTAGGGCTATGAACTTCACCTAGGTGTTTGCCTAACAGGTTGTAAACTTTAAAGTTTGTTTTATTGGTCGGGCTGTATTATAGCTATCAACACTTGAGTACCCACTCAATACCTCTCGGACAGAGAGTGATATTGCCCAATTTGGCTTTCTCAAGTCCAAATGGGTATTGAACAAAGCGGTTGATACAAAGATCATGTTGGGTTTTAATATCTCTAGGTTCAACCCTTTAATTAGGACTATCAATTTCTTGATTTACCCAATTTCTCGTTAGCCAAATTTTTCTAGACTAAGTCTCTCTTTCTCAAGTAGAGACGAAGTCAAATAGGTATGAACTAATATTTGCAACCATTAATTCTACAATTAAAAGCAAGAACAAGGCTAAATAATAAACACCCAATCATAAACAAGCAATAAATCAAACACCCATTAAGATTACACTCTAGGGTTGGGTCACAACCCTAGTGAAAATCTGGCTACTCATGCTTAAGATAGAAGAAATAGAAGAAGAATTATTAAACCCATATTGAAAATTAAAATGATGAAATCTATATTCAAAAAGCTCAAATTAGCAAAAATTACTAAAGAGAGTAAAGAAAACGGCTATTTTAGTTTTTGATGTCAAAACTTGACCTAAAAAAGTGAAACTCTTCTATTTATACATGGCTGGAATTTTCGAACAAAAATGCCCTTTCGGAGGTTCTACGGCCGCACAATTCCATGTGCGGTCCGCACTTTGCTTCAACCTGACAGGATTGGAAACTTGCGGCCGTATAATTTTGAACTGCGGCCGCACTTCTCTCTTTCTGGGGTCTGCACATTTCTGAGTGCGGCCACACATTGCTCTTCTGCGGACCGTACAAATGTGATTGCGGCCGCGTAGCTGATCTTCTGCAGCTGCGCAATAATTGTGTGGTCCGCACTTTTGTTGAACTTGAGATACAGGTTCCCTGTACTTTTGCTCTTGCCCATCTTCTGTGGCCGCACTTTGCACTTGTCTCTAATAGGAATTTCTTCACAACTTCTGCGGCCGCAGATGATAATCTGCGGTCCGCACTTCTGAGCTTCTGTGCATGTTTTTGTCCTTGAGTTCAGATCACTCCTTCTTGAGTTGTTGGATTTCATCTCGGGGGCTCATTTTCTAATATTCTTGCAATTAAGCATATTTCATCAGTTTTCGGGAACACAATTTAATACTTTTGGACTAAACGAAAGCTAAAAGGCGCTAATAAGTAGTCAAAATCCCCACTTATCAACTCCCCCAAACTTAAGCTTTTGCTTGTCCTCAAGCAAATAAGGTAATTCCCACCTCCATAAGTTGAGAGCTATTCCAGCTAATCAAAGATGCATCAATTACACATCCATTGGGACCAACACTTACCCACAACACTTATGAATTATCAACAAGGCAACGGGTTGAACTTTTAAGCACAAATAGTTCTAATGTGACACTTGAGCATCAAGAGTTAACTTTATTCATCAAGGAAGCTCTCTCTTTCATGTCGGTCATTGTGGATCCCAAACTCCTCCTTCTCTACTCTCCGTTTGCCTTTATCACTTATGAATGTAGCACTCAATTCAAAGATTTGTCAAAGGTTCGCTCATCTCTCTCAAAAGGATGTCGCAAGTACGACCTAAGTACCATAGGCTTGCCCCTCATGTTGATCACCACTAATGTAAGCTCACTCGGCTTGAAATCACGTAGGGCTTTTTCGGAATGCAATGAAGGCTTTTGGACTAAGGTTGGAAATGCTATGACAGAACGGGTTCATCTTTCCTTAAGCACTCCATTTTCTCTTATCGGCTCATGCTTTGCCAACTCTTTGAAGCATTTTATTTTCCTTAGGGGTACTAGAGAGACTTAGCATCACTCACTCTTGGTCATGGTATTCATTTTATCCTTTTTTGCTTTCTCCATGCTTTGCATCATTTGCTTTTCTTTGAATCCCTTCAACTCTTCAACTTATTCACTTTTTTTTTGCATTGTTCTTTCTTTCTTTTTCTTGCCTTTCCTTCTCTTTATTTCTTTTCTCCTTTTGTGCCTTGATACCTTTTTCAAACTCCTTGTCTCTCCCCCGAACATATGTTTTTAGTCAATTGTTTCTCAAGAGTGTTAAAAAAAGCTCGGGTGCCAAGAGAGGGTCACAATAAAACGGGTAAAGGCTTGTAACATGGTTATCAAATGAGAAAGGTTTTTGTCTCAAATGGGTTGACTAGGGATAACAACATTGGTGGGCCATGGAAAATTTCAAGCGGGTCAAGGAGAGCCTACAATCACTTCTCAAGCCAAGCAAAACTTTAAATATCGCCTTGAAACACATTCGGGGCAAGTTCTAGACCATTCGCACGAGTACTTGGACTTGCAACAAAAACATCTCACCTCTCACATAGCTGGATTGTTAAAGAGGATAGAGCCGAGGGCCCACAACGACCATATTCAAGATTGAAAATTACTATGGTTCGACTAAACCACTCGATGATTGCTTAATTCAACACAAGAGTCAGAAGGTCACTAACTAGAGCTATTTCTTTCTAAAAAATTGTTTTTAATCATAAGCACGTAGTTAAGTGTGTTGGTACCAAGTGAAGCATGTTTGACTCTTCAAGTCTGACTATATTAGGTCTTTTTATTCATTATTACTACTATTCTTATCTAAATACCAAAAACGGACTCAATCCCTTAAGAAGGTTGTCACGCCATCCATTGTTGGGAAGAGTCACCCGGTTCACACAAAAACTACCTTTGGAAATAACTGTAGCATTAAGAAAACCAAACGATTATTGTCCACTCAAACATAAAAAGAAGCTACTAGATAAAAAAGAAGCTATTAGATTAAACAAGAAGCTACTAAATTAAACATTGATTAATAAGAAAACAGAATAAAGAAGCTAAAAAGCAAACTACTGAAAGCATAATGAATATACATAATGAGAGAGGAAAAGAGAGAATATATACATCAAGAGAGAGAGAGAGAGGAGAGAATATATACATGATAAAGAAAAAGAAAAAAATATTGTCAGTTATTACAATCCAAATGTCTAGAACTCACCCAAATAGCAAATAAACTCCACCCCACCGAATAAAAATAAACATTGTCCCCAATGCTTAACAAAATAAGAATAAAAAAGGGTAAGAGTGAAGAGGACTCCCTATGTGTCCTTGGACATCTCCGTGTCCATAGCAGCGTCAAGCCCTCAATCTCCTCTAACTGGATCTCATCATCCTCGACTCTGGGAGTAACTGGGTGGGTGAACATCTGGCGCACCGCCTCAACAATGTCGGCAGCCAGGTTTGGCTCCTCAGACTGGCCAGCTGGTGCCACTGGAGCTAATGGTGCTGTTGGATCTACTGGTGCTGCTGGATCTGTCTCCATCAGCATATGAAATGGACGATCACCAACTGCTGCTATCCTGGTCACCTCTCTCCTCAGCCTGTCAACTGATTTCTTGGATGCCTGAGATTTCTTCATGTTCTTTACCTGCTTCCCAAGCTCCTCAATCACTGCTCCATGTGCTACCAATGTGTTCATGATGGTGGTCTGGTTCTCCAAGATCTTCTTGAATGTATCCTCCACTGTCGGAGGAATCTGGGGTGCCGAAGTGGATGACTATGCTGCAACAACACTGGATATGTCAGACAGCTTTGCAGTGGCTATCTGCATGCAACTGTTGAGGCTCCCTAGTGTCTGGGAGACTCGCAGCGTAGATAGTGGATGAGTGGGCACAAGAACCGGCTTCAAAGCCGAGGTGGAAGGCATTGATGCTGAAGGATCTAAAGAAGGAGGTGGAGGCATAGCAGCGACACTGGTAGAAGGCACTACTGTAGTGGAAGGCATATCTGCTGACTCTGCAACTACCACCAAAGGCTCATCAGACTGGCCTATGGTAGTAGTTGGCTTACCCTTTTTCTGTGGGTTGTTTGTGTCCATCAGAGAATACCAAGAGAAAGGCCTCTTTGCTCGAACCTTAGTGTCAAAATCCCTCGGCTTCACCCCCGCATCCGTAAGGTACTTAGTAATAGTGTTGGGATACGGGAATGAGGTGTCACCCTGCTTGGTGACCACAGACATGGTATCCGACATCACGGCTCCCACATTGATTGGGTACCCGGACATGATAGAGGCGACTAGCACTACCCGCTGAATGGCAAGATTTGTTTCATTCTGGCATGGGTCTAGTTTGTTGCATACGAAGGTTTCCCATCCCTTTGCCTCGAAGTTCAGGTTGTTCCTGCGAATAGGAACCCCTGTTGTGATCCATGGTGGTGGTGGCCCCGGGCTGCAAGAATCTTGGCTAGCCATAGGCGAGCTGCATCTCCCATATCCAGCTTTTCCAAGTACTGCACCGGCTCAACATCCTTATACCCCAAGTAGGTGTTCAATGTGGTCTTGTCAAATCTCACCTTCAAGTTCCTCACTTTTGTCACCTTGGTCCCCTTCTTTATGTGCGCCACATTGGCGTAAAATTCCCGGACCAAGTACTCCTTGGCATCTACCACACTTTGAGTGAACCATGTCTACCCTTTCCGCTCCCGGAACTGTCTCAACACTGCCAGGTTGTATTTTTAAAGGTCTTTCAACAAGAACTGACGCTCAAGAGTGAGCGATCTCAATGGCCACCACTCTTGGAAGCTTGTGAAGGTAGCCAGACTAACAAACCTATCTTCCCAAATCTCTTTCTTCTTCGACCTCTCAAGGCCGGCAACTCTGGTATTACCTCCTCGGCCATTATCTGGGATATTACCCACATCCACTGTAGTAGCTGGTGCATCAGGGGAATGTGTAGATGAGGGCTCCGAAGCCTGATTGTCACCTTCCGAACCCTCAGAAGTGCTCTCAGAGGTAGAAGGCTCGTCTCGGAGTTGAAATCTTCCCTGAAGCTGTTGTGGCTGTGATTGAGCAACAGGCTGCTCTTGCACGGAATCGCCCTTCAAGGCTGCTCTTGTGCGGCTGTCGCCTTTGGATATAACTCTTTGAAGGGCGAGCGTTAAGGTACTCTTTCCTCGGCCTCGGGAAGGTACACCCCTCCCCTTTGATGTATCACCACGACCACGTGATCTAACCATTTTCTGTAACAAACAACAGAATGAGTTAGTTCTAGTTCAAGTGTAGATAAACATAAAGTCATAGAACAAAACATGTTACAGGGTAGGGAAGTGCGGCCCGCACAATTGCGAGTGTGGCCGCAGGTTGGGTTGTGCGGACCACACAATTTGAAAGTGCGGCCGCAAGGGTGAAACTATGGTCTGCACAATTTTGAGTGCGACGACACATCTGAAGTGTGGTCTGCACAATTACAAGTACGGCCGCACAATAGGTACCTTAAAATGGCAACTCTCTAAATACAGAGATATGCCTGATTTGCGTCCGCTCAAACTTTTATGCGGCCACGATGAAATTTCTTCGGTTCGCACATTTTCATGTGCGGTCTGAACTATTTTGCCTTACCAACTACCCTAATCTACACTTCTGCGGACCGCACAATTTCTTGTGCGGTCGCATATTTTAAAATTCAATCGGGCAGAGTCCTTTAGGTATTCGATTTATGCACTAATTGGACATGGTGATAGTAATTAAACATGATAATCCAACTACCCACTCCCCAAAAAGCAAGTAAGAGTTAGCCCAACACAATTTAAACCCCACATGGATATGAAATTTACGAATGGTCCAAAATAACTAACAAATTATAAATTAAACTAAGAAAATTGAAGAATCCTAGAAGTGATTTGAACATACCAGTGATGAAGAAGTACTAAGGAATGATCACAGATACGTAATTAGGTGGTAGAGGATTGAATCAGATGTGTGCAAAATTTTAGCCCTTTTTGATTGCTAGAGTGTAAAGTTTGAACAGGAGCCTAAGGGTTACTATTTATACTAAGCGGGTCTGGCTAAGGAATCAAGAGATGAGTGATGCGGTCCGTACTCTGTTACCTGGGGTTCCAATTCCCTTTGTTGATTTGTGGTCCGCAGATTTAGCTGTGCGGCCGTAGAATTTGGTGCGGACCACATGTTTTCTTGTGCAGCTGCACTTCGGCTATTTCTTTGACAAACAAACTTCAGAGAGTTTGCATTCTTTCCATCCAGTTTGTGCGGTTCGCACAAGAATTGTGCGACCTCAGTTGCCTTCTGCTGTAGCATTCAAAATTGTGCGGCGCACAATACATGTGAGGTCTGCAACTTTTTCATACTTTTAGCCAATTTTTCTGAGCACAGTTCCTGTAAAGCACACTCATTCCTGCAACACACTTCAAATCCAGTTAGCACAAAATAAGACCTATCTAAAGAAGAAGAAAAGAAAAAACATAAAAAGAAACATGGGTTGCCTCCCAATAAGCTTTTTCCAGATAATGCTTCACCCGGAGATCATTGACTCTAAACACCTCATAATTTTTGTTCTTCAAGTCCAATGCACCAAAGGGTGTTACACCTACTATCTCAAACGGGGCACTCCATTTAGACTTTAACTTTAAGGGAAACTTCCGTAACCGAGAATTGAACAACAACACAAGATCACCCTCTTTAAACTCCTTGTTCCAAATGTACTTGTCATGAAGATATTTTATCTTCTCTTTGTATAAGGACGAACTTGTGTATGCATGGTACCGGAACTTATCCAACTCATTCAAATGTGCCAACCTTAAGTTTGCGGCGACATCCCACTCAAGATTCAACTTCTTTAAAGCCCACATGGCTTTGTGCTCAAGTTCCACTGGAAGATGACAAGCTTTTCCGAACACCAACCGGTATGGAGACATTCCGATAGGTGTTTTGTAAGCTGTCTTATGAGCCCATAATGCATCATCAATTTTCTTTGACCAATCCGTCCGGTTAGCATTCACCGTTTTGGACAAAATACTCTTTATCTCACGGTTGGAGACTTCCACTTGAATGCTTGCTTGTGGATGATAGGGAGTCGTGACTTTATGAGTGACACCATACTTAGTGAGTAAGGTATCGAAACCTTTGTTGTAGGAATGCGACCCCCCATCGCTTATGATAGCCTGCAAAGTACCAAACCTTGTGAAAATATTCTTCTTCAAAAACGCCACCACACTTCTCACTTCATTGTTGGGTAGAGCAACGGCCTCAACCCATTTGGACACATAATCAACCACGACCATGATGTAGGTGTTTCTACAAGAACTCACAAAAGGATCCATGAAGTCAATACCCCACACATCGAAAATATATCAATCTCCAAAATGGTGGTGAGGGGCATTTCATTTTTCTTTGAGATTCCACCGGCCCTTTGATATTCATCACAATGCTTGACGAGATCACTTGCATCCTTGTAAAGAGTGGGCCAATAGAAGCTGCAACTTAGCACTTTGGCTGCCGTTCTTGCTCCACCATGGTGACCACCATACGGCGAAGAATGACAAGCCCCAAGAATTTCACATTGTTCCTCCTCCGGTACACATCTTCTAATAACTCCATCCGTACAAATCCGAAAAAGGTACGGTTCATCCAATAATAGTCATGACTATCCCCTTTGAGCTTCTTCCTTTGGTTTGAAGAGAACTCATCCGGGATGATACCACTTACAAGAAAATTTGCTAGATCCGCGAACCATGGCACCTCTATAATTGAAATAGCTAAGAGTTACTCATCGGGGAAGGAGTCATTGATTTCAAGGCCATCATGCGGCCTCCCCTCCTCCTCCAAACTAGACAAATGGTCCGCCACTTGGTTTTCACTTCCTTTTCGATCTTGGATGTCTATATAAAACTCTTGCGATAAAAGCACCCAACTCATCAACCCGGATTTGGAATCTTTCTTGCTCATAAGATAACGAAGTATCGCATGATCCGTATGGACAATCACTTTTGCACCCATCAAGTATGGGCGGAACTTCTCAATAGCAAACACAATGGCAAGGAGATCTTTCTCCGTAACGGTGTAGTTGACTTGGGCACTATTCATGGTCTTTCTAGCATAGTAGACCGGATGAAAAATCTTGTTGATGCGTTGCCCCAAAATAGCCCCTACCGCTACATCACTTGCATCGCACATGAGCTCAAAAGGAACACTCCAATTCGGAGCGATGATAATAGGAGTAGTAGTCAACTTGAACTTTAGCAATTCAAAGGCTCTCATGCAATCATCATTGAAGTGGAACTTAGCATATTTCTCCAAAAGCTTGCACAACGAGTTCACCACTTTAGAGAAGTCGTTGATGACACGATGGTAAAATCCCGCATGGCCTAAGAAACTTTGCATGCCTTCCACCGAAGTTGGAGGTGGAAGTTTAGAAATCACCTCAATATTTGCCTTGTCGACTTATTCTTTGAGATCTTGTGGCCAAGGAAAATGCCTTCCTCGACCATGAAATGACATTTCTCCCAATTGAGCACCATGTTCTTTTCTTCACATCTTGCTAACACTTTATCCAAGTTTGTGAGACAATCATCAAAAGAATCCCCGACCACCGAGAAGTCATCCATGAATACTTCAAGGTAATCCTCCACCATGCCCATGAATATCGCCATCATGCACCCTTGAAAAGTCGCCGGTGCATTGCACAACCCAAATGGCATCCGTTTGAAGGCGAAATTACCATAAGGACATGTAAAGGTAGTTTTCTCTTGATCCTCCGGAGCAATAAGAATTTGGTTGTAGCCGGAATACCCATCAAGGAAATAATAGAAAGCACGACCGGCCAATCTATCAAGCATTTGATCTAGGAAAGGAAGTGGAAAATGGTCCTTCCTTGTGACTTTGGTGAGCTTACGATAGTCCATACACACTCTCCACCCGATCACTGTTCTTGTAGGAATCAACTCATTCTTATCCATGGTGACCACCGTCATGCCCCCTTTTTTTGGAAGACATTGAACCGGAGAACTCCATGAACTATCAGAAATGGGATAGACAACCCCGGCAGACAACTACTTGATGATCTCCTTTTTAACAACCTCTTGCATGGCTTCATTGAGTCACATTTAATGTTCAATAGATAGTTTGGCACCTTCCTCCAAGTTAATTTTGTGCAGGCAAAAAGCGAGGCTTATTAGAGTCTACCTGCACGTTAGTCAAACAAGAGGAAAGAATCCAATAAAGTAGAAGAAGGGCCAAGAAATTCATACCGAAGATGTGGAGGCAATGGCTTCAACTCCAAGATGGGAGGCTCTTCAACTGAAGGTTTTGTAGGAGGAGTTGTCCTATTTTCAAGATCCAAGGACAATTTGCAAGGCTCATAAGTGTACGACCCCATTCCTTGCAAAGAGTTCACACATTCCATGAAGCCCTCCATCTCTTCATTATCAAAGTTGAGCAAGATAACCATAAATGTTTCATCAACATTCATCACAACACTTGTTTCATCCATAGTCACATCGGTCACCAAGTCCAGGAAAGAGCACACCTCATTGCTATTGGGTTGCCTCATAGACTTACACACATGGAAAACCACTTTTTCATCACCAACCCAGGAGGTAAGTTCTCTGGCTTCAACATCAACTAAAGCCTTCCCCGTAGCAAGGAAAGTTCTCTCAAGAATAATCGGTACCTCATAGTCAACCTCACAATCAAGAATGAATTTATCAACACGAACCAATACATCCTCAATTACTCCCAATGGTCTCTCCATGGTACGATCGACTATTTATAATCTCATAGATGTGGGTCTTGGTTGCCCAATTCCCAAAGTCTTGAAAACCGAATAGGGCATCAAATTGATACTTGCCCCAAGATCACAAAGAGCTTTAGAAAACTCGGCACTTCCAATGGTACAAGTGATTGTGAAAGCACTGCGATCTTCCAATTTGGGATCCATTGAATGCACAATTGCACTCACTTGATGAGTCATTTTTATAGTTTCACAATTCATCGACCGCTTCTTTGTCACCAAATCCTTCATAAACTTTGCATAACCGAACATTTGTTCCAAAGCTTCAACCAATGGCACATTGATCGATAGACTCTTCATCATGTCAATGAACTTTTTGAATTGATTCTTACCATTTTTCTTAGCAAGCCTTTGAGGATATGGAGGAGGAGGCTTAGGCATTGGTGCCGTAGCCTTTTGCACTACTGGTTCCGGTATATACACAATGTGATCCCTAGACGGGTTCACTTCCTCTTGGGTATCTTCCACATTGTTATCTATATCAATTTGCACTTCATCATTTGCTTGCATCACATTGTTATCATGTACCACTTGCTCATCATCCACGAGTTTCCTTTGACTTGAGGTGGGTGCATTCCCACCTTTTCCACTTCTTGTAGTAATGACCATGGCATGTCCCATGTTATTCCCACCCTTTGGGTTCACCACCGTGTCACTTGGTAGTGCCCCCTTAGGACGAGTGTTTAAAGCTTGAGAGATTTTCCCCATTTGAACTTTCAAGTTGCGAATTGATGTGTTGTGTGAGGCAGTTGGGCATCAGAGTCCGCATTCTTCTCCATCATTTATTTGAACATATTCTCAATTCGTCCCATCTCATTGTTGGAAGAACTTGGACCATGGGAAGGATAAGGAGGCGAGTTGCTCGGTTGTTGATAAATCGGGTGCCTTTGAAAGCCCGAGCCCTGATTGCCTTGATTATTGTTCCATCCCCCTTGGTTGTTGCCTCCCCAATATCCTTGGTTGTTTCCACTCCAATTGCTTTGGTTATTTCCACCACTCCAATTTCCTTGATTGTTGTTATTATTCCAATTTCCTTGATTGTTGCCACCATTCCAATTACCTTGGTTGTTAGAGTTCCAATTACCTTGATTACCTTGAGGTCGCCATTGTTGTTGATTCGGGCCTTGAGAGTTGTTTCTTTGCCCGTGAAAGTTGTTCACGTATTGCACTTTCTCCTCTTGTTCATTATAAGATTCATCTTGATCAAACCCACTATCTTCTTGCACATAATTCTCCACACGGATTTTGCACTTGTGGACCCTTGGGCCTTCTCTTGTTCACCATCATACTAACTCCCTCCAGGGCATTGACTTGCTTAGAACTTTGCACTTGTTGAAGTTGAGCCTTGGCTAATTGATTCATTGTGGTGGTTAACTCAGCAACGGCTTGATCATGATAATGCAATTCTTTATGTAGGTGAATCACATTCGGATCACCTTGAGGAACATTTGCTCTACTTTGCCATGCCGATGAAGCATCCACCATTTCATCTAAAATCTCACAAGCTTCCGCATACGGCATTTTCATGAAATTTCCACCAGCAAGTTGATTTACCACACATTGATTGGTAGTATTGATCCCCCGATAGAATTTTTTTTGAATCATAGCCTTCGTCATGTCATTATTAGGGCACTCTTTGACCATTTTTTGGTATATCTCCCATATCTCATGCAACGGCTCATTGGGTTCTTATTTGAATGATAGAATCTTATCTCTAAGAGTAGACATATGCTTGGGAGAAAAGAATATGGAAATAAATTTCTTCGCCAACTCATCCCATGTATGAATGGAATGGTTTGGCAATCTCTCTAACCAATCTAAGGCTTTCCCCGTAAAGAGAAAGGAAACAACCTCAACCTTAAAGCATCCTCGGAGATGTTTGTCTGTTTACTCCCCTAAAAAATGTCCACAAACCCCTTCAAGTGTTTGTATGCATTTTAACTCGGAGCCCCGGTGAAGAATCCTTGTTGCTCCAGCAATGTGAGCATTACATTCGTGATTTGAAAATTGCCCACCCTAATACGGGGCGGGACTGTGGAAATTGCATACCCTTCATTCGGCAACAACCGGTGTGGATCCGCTCTTGGTGGAGGTGGGGGTGGAAATAGGACGTTGTCCTGAGGCGTTCGGCCTCTTCTATTTGCTTGAGGTTCAAGAGGAACCTCTTCAACTTGGTCATCTTCAGCGTCCACATCCCCTAAAGGCATGTTTTCGAGTTGATCATTGTTGAGGGCCATTGTTGCACCTACAATTGATTCACAAAAATCAGTAACACGAAAGGAAAAGAAGACAATTCACACACAAAACAAAATATATAGCTAAATCCGTTTTTAGCTCCCCGGCAACAGCCAAAAATTTGTATCATCTAAGTTCACACCTCAATTCAAGGTTATGAAATGATCAATTGCAATAGTAATACCCAACAAGCAGTCGGGGTCGAATTCCACAGGGAGCTATACGTGGGACTTAGGAGTATAGATTGTAGTGTATGTGTATTGACTATCTCAATTTACACTTCTACAAATTGGTATTTGTTCTATGTCTATTATAATCTAAGATTGCAAGATTAAGAAATGAAACTAAGAAATTATTTTTGTTGTTGTTTTTCAAAAGATATAAAAGGCCTAGGGCTATGACCTTCACATAGGTGTTTGCCTAACGGGTTGAAACTTTAAAGCTTGTTTTATTGGTCGGGTTGTATTATAGCTATCAACACTTGAGTACCCACTCAATACCTCTCGGTCAGAGAGTCATTTTCCTAATTTGACTTTCTCAAGTCCAAATGGGTATTGAGCAAAGCGGTTGATACAAAGCTAAAGTCGGGTTTTACTATCTCTAGGTTCAACCCTTTAATTGGGACTATCAATCTCTTGATTTACCCAATTTCTTGTTAGCCAAGTTTTAGTAGACTAATTTTCTCTTTCTCAAGTAGAGACCAAGTCAAATAGGTGTCGCGCCCTCCTTTTTCTCGCGAAATCGGGTTTGTGACATTTTGGTTGAGACAACTCGTTCCTTTTGGGAAAGGGTTTTGCATTTTCTGAAGAGTCGCCACCTAACGATTTAAGGTGCGTTAGGGCACCTATAGGGTTCATTTATAACTACTTTTGGTAACCAGAGACAGGGTAAGGACTTGAAATTATCCTAAGGGGAAGGTGTTAGGCACCCCTCACGATCCACTAGTGTGGTTCCCGGCCAGACAGTTTTTGTGGATTTGTACAATTAGCAAATAAACAAGTATGGCTCAAATAGTATGGGATTTAAGTTTAAGTACACAGATGTTTGAAAAAAAAAACAGTTAATGAAAAGCTAGAAAAAGAAGTACAATCTAAGCATATTTGCGAACGTAAAGGGGTGTCCTAGGTTGGTTAGCCTATAGGATCACATCAGTACAATGCCCGGTAATCACTCCTTAGAAAGGGGCTACACGTGGCATTAGCGCACCGGTCATCATATCTATGTCTACCCTTCTCGTCCCCTTATTGGTCATGCAAAGCGAGTGTTGGTCTCGGATTCCTATCGCGTGCTGCTACCCATACCTTCTTAATGATCCTGGAGGGAGTCAGGACCTCTACCTATAGGTGGTTCTAGACGTACCCCTAAGGTTTTAAAAAGGCAAAAATTCTAAGGCGACAGTCAAAACATTTAGGACTTTCACACAAAATGGGAGCAATCAAAAGGCTCAGAGTTTCCTCCTCAAACAAACACATAAGCAGCACGACTCAAGCACAGTTAAGGGCAGTATTCAGATTCCTAAGGCATGACATCTAGGTGTTTTTTAGAAGGTAAGCAGATAGCCGGTTTGTTGTATTACTCAGAAAGGCCTAATCAGTTTGCCTACTGATTTTAAAACCTGTTGAGAATTTAGGCAGCATACACAAGAAGGCAGATTTTCGATTTCAACAGCTTGGTTGCCTAAGACTTGCTTAGGTGTGAGATAGTATAGCAATCTTCAAAAGTAAGGAAAACTGATTGAAAACAGGTTGTTTAAACATGCTATTCTAGGTGTTCAGCACATAGAATTATCACCAGTTGATTGTAAGAACTGAGTAAAATTGTTTTATCCCCTTTTTGTGCATTCATAGTTGGCCTAAGCGCGCATAAGCAAATATAAAATCTTAAAGACACGGTATCTAGTGCGCAAAGATGCAGAATCCTAAGCAGGATTTCTATATACACAAATATTACAGGGTTTAAACATGATTTCCAGAATATGCAGGAATGATATGTTTGTTAGTGTTATTTAGCCTTAAAACAGGATCTCTAAGTGCGTATGGTAGTAGGAACATGATCGCAGAAAACACCGGTTATTAACACAGGATTTTCTAAGTGATATGATAGGGAAATGGACATGCTGTAAACAGTAAGTGTAAGTCTTAGGGAACATGATCTCCAATGCATGAAATGAGTCCTAAGCATGGTTTCTATTGCGCAAGTAGGAATATAAACCTAATAACATGTTTTCTACCCTTTTAATAGCTAAAGCATGCGTAGTCACCCCTTCCCTTACTATCCATCCCCGGAGTTGTTTACAACAGTTATTACAAACCATTTGCATAAATTACACAATTGAAATAAGAAAGAGAAAAAAAAAGTTATGCTATAGCGAGCCTATTGATAGACCCACAATCTCCAGAATGCCTCAAATGCCATGATTCTTAGCCTTTCTCATATCCGGGTGTGTCAGAGTTCCCTAAGGACCTCAAGGGATCCCGGGCAGTGCTCACACCCAGATTTCATAGCCAAGACAGAGTAAGTGTAGTGTGGAAAGGCCAGCTTTTGTATGTCCAAGTTCAGAGGGAACTCAAGGGTCCCAAAGCAAGGCTCACACAAAAGGGGCAGAACTTAGTGGTCTAAGAGTAGAGTGAGAGTGCTTGACATAGTTTTGAAAAGATTTAAGTAGGAAGACAGTTTGAAAAGAGACTTGTTTGTAATAGTTTTGTAAAACAACATAGGGAGTTATTAAATAAGACAATTTGAAAAGGTTAAGGTGACTAACAGTCAATCAAACCAAATACAGAACCAGAAAAGGTTCATCAGCACTTCAATATATGGAATCAAATAAGTACACACATCCACTCAGGGGTAATGAGGATTTGGGGTAAGTATAGGGCACATAGTAAGCACATATGCACAGAGGTACAAAATCAGAGGAGCCTTGAAAGGGGTCAGGGCTTTTAAAGTACAACATGAACTTCAGGGTAATACAGAATCAAACAGACTTAGGATAGCCAACTACTTTACACAGAAAGGTGCATGCTAGGGATCATAGTCACATTGGGGTACACTAGAAAAGGATTCAAGAGCAGGCTAATCCTAAGGGGGTATATTTAGGAGCATGCAGTAAAGAAGACAGTGAAGTAGATATGTTAATTGCAGGTTGAGCAACAAAATCATAGATGGAAGCATATTAGAAACATGACAAATTGAAGTAATAGGAGAAGCATATTATTGTGGGACTTGAATTGAAATTAGAACATACCAGTAAAGAAGATAGTAAACACAAAGTGAGGAGCAAGAGAGTAGAGTAATCAGGCTTGGCTTGCAGCCGGCTGACTTAGAACAATAGCGAGTAACCAGAGAAAAGAGAGTAGAAGAGTTTTTTTTTCTTGTGTGAAAGAGGGATTTTGAACTAATGTGTTCGTGTGTTGTGTTAATGAAAAGAAGGGTATTTATAGTTTAAAGAACAGGCAGCAAATAAGGTAGGAAATATAGTTCAACAGTAATTAAAGCAATATGTATCAATTAGAACCAAATCGGCATAGGTACTTCCCTTAATTAAGGAATTGAAAAAAATCAAACGGTAATGAGAAGTGACAAATAAGGAATGAAATCATGTAAGACTGAACATGACATATAAGGAAATAAGCATAGTACAGAGCATTTAATAGAGGCTAGTTTTGACAAATTCTAATTAAGGAAAACGTCTAAGAATCAATTTGATAGCATAATCAACCACAAAATAAGGCAAGAAAATATTTAGAGGTTGAAATCAGTAGAGAATATAACAAGAAATCAGTGAAGGATCAGTCACAGAGATTCATTAATTCAAAAATAGCAAATAGTACTGATTTAGCACAACTTTACGAGAACAAACACGTAGTAAGCAATAATCAGAATCCTAAGAGGCTGAGTAGGGCAAAAATCATATATAAAAAAAAAATTAGGGATTCATGTAGAGAATAGCATGAGTTAATAGAATAAACATGACATAGGCGGAAGAAGTAAAAGTCAGAGGCACTGATGAACAAGATAGGGTAAAACCACAGAGAATCATAAGGCTCGTGAGAAACAAACACATATACAGGTTAAGCGAACATGTTATCACAAAACAGACTCAGAATCCAGGATTAAAACCAAGAAGCTTAGGGTTTTCAATATAATAACTCAGATAAAAAGAGAAAACTCAAATAAACGTTTAAACATAGTGAAAATCATAGATTAATACTAAAATCAGAAGGAAAAGCCATTTTGAAAAGGGGTTAAGAAACCCTAGTTTGAAGACGAAGAGTTGTTTTAGAAAAAATCAGAGAAATCCTTAAGAAAAACCACTACGCCTAGGTCCCCATGGCTCCCCCATGTCGAGATATTGCTACCCTAAGGTCTTCAAGGAACCAGAGGCGGTTCAACTCACCCCCGTGGTTTTTTCATGTCATTCTCAGGCCATACTTGACCTGTCGAGTAAGATCCTGCCATCTCTGGCTAGAACCTGTGATTTTTAAGCCGATTCTCTCTCTTTGGGTTCTCTCTCTGAAACCCTAATTTTGACTTTGATTTTCTCAGTTCTGTAACAAGATCTGAGTCTATTCAGTGTCTTTACTA
>NW_017672968.1:94511-95386 GCF_001879085.1 Nicotiana attenuata
TGACCGTTCAGTGTGGTCGTAAGTTCGCACCAGCTTCTCTCCTCGATCCGGAATAGTCTGGCGACTGTATATAGGGTTGCTACCGTCGCCGTGAATGATCACTTCTGGTGATTCCATTCGAACTTTACTGCCTGATGCAGCGTTGATGCTATGGCCCCAGCAGCATGGATCCATGGCCGTCCCAGCAGCAAGTTGTAAGTCACTGGTACATCTATTACCTAGAAATCGACCTCGAACCAGGTTGGTCCCATCTGTAGGCATAGACTAATCTCACCAATGGTGGACCTCTGAGAACCATCGAAAGCTTTCACATTGATTGCTCCATCCTTTATCTCATGCAGCCCTTTACCCAACTTCTTGAGTGTTGTCAGTGGACAAATGTTAGGACTGGACCCTCCATCGATCAGGATTCTGGTGATGAAATAATCTTCGCATTGCATGGTGATGTGCAGTGCTTTGTTGTGCCCCAGCCCTTCAGGTGGCAACTCGTCCTCATGAAAGGTGATCTTGTGGCTTTCCAGCACTTGTCCTACCATATTAGCTATTTCCCCGCTAGTGATATTATTTGGTACGTACGCTTCATTTAGCACCTTCAACAAAGCATTCCTGTGCGTCTCAGAATTTTGCAGCAAAGAGAGAATGGATATTTGTGCTGGCGTCTTGTTCAACTGGTCGATGACCGAGTACTCCTTGGCTTGTACTTTCCTCCAAAGGTCGTCCGGACCTGTCTCAATAAGGGGTGGCCGATTGGAAGCGTGCTTGCTTGATTCAGCTAGATGTTCAAGGGTATAGACTCTACCAGTTCTTGTCATACCCTGTGCTGCGACAGTTTCTTCAGTCCTGACCTTGCCCTTCCTTCTCGCCTCGGCTGTATA
>NW_017672968.1:97186-153892 GCF_001879085.1 Nicotiana attenuata
ATCACAAAGAGACGTTTGAAAAACTCGGCACTTCCAATGGTACAAGTGATTGTGAAAGCACTGCGATCTTCCAATTTCGGGATCCATTGAATGCACAATTGCACTCACTTGATGAGTCAGTTTTTATAGTTTCACAATTCATCGACCGCTTCTTGTCACCAAATCCTTCATAAACTTTGCATAACCGAACATTTGTTCCAAAGCTTCAACCAATGGCACATTGATCGATAGACTCTTCATCATGTCAATGAACTTTTTGAATTGATTCTTACCAGTTTTTCTTAGCAAGCCTTTGAGGATATGGAGGAGGAGGCTTAGGCATTGGTGCCGTAGCCTTTTGCACTACTGGTTCCGGTATATACACAATGTGATCCCTAGACGGGTTCACTTCCTCTTGGGTATCTTCCACATTGTTATCTATATCAATTTGCACTTCATCATTTGCTTGCATCACATTGTTATCATGTACCACTTGCTCATCATCCACGAGTTTCCTTTGACTTGAGGTGGGTGCATTCCCACCTTTTCCACTTCTTGTAGTAATGACCATGGCATGTCCCATGTTATTCCCACCCTTTGGGTTCACCACCGTGTCACTTGGTAGTGCCCCCTTAGGACGAGTGTTTAAAGCTTGAGAGATTTTCCCCATTTGAACTTTCAAGTTGCGAATTGATGTGTTGTGTGAGGCAGTTGGGCATCAGAGTCCGCATTCNAACAGTTTCTGTTCAAGCTGTGACACATTCTCATTAGGAACACGAATACCCTAGCCATCAGTGGCCCCTACCCGCTCAGCTGTGTTCTCCTTCCTGATGTTTTTAAATCTTTAATTTATCTTGCCTTGTTCTTGCCTTTAGAGGGACTAAGAGGAGGAGTGGGTGGAGGGCCCCTGGATCTTGTGAAATAAGATGATGATGCCAGAGTGCACGAACTAACATTTGGGGAGGGGAATAAAAGAAAGAAAACAAAAAAAAAACAAAAGGTAATCAAGTCAGTGAGGATTATAAAAAGCATTGCAATATTTAAACAAATAGTGCGGGATTGTAAAGCGTGTCCTAATTTGGGAACCTCTTTGTGCCTGAGGTAGGCCTAGCGACAAATTGATTTGGAGAACTTAGAATGCTAAATGCCTCATCTTATTTATAAAAATAGGCGAATCCCAAAACGACACTAAATAAGAAAGAAATAAAGGTCACTAATGGCCATTGGCCTTATTACATTCATAAAGTGAAAAAGTAAATTCCTGTCTATTTGGTCCCAGAAGGACCTTCCCCAGACTCGACATCCTTGGCTCCTTCGAACAGCTTCCCCCAATTCGCGAAGTCCCAGCAACAGGTATGGTCTGGCTAGATGTCCACCTTCGGTCCCTTCAGCCTTTTGACAGTCTTCAACCCTTTTGTGAAATTTTCCCTCTTGTATCTCGCGGTGTTCGCTCTCGCATTCACGGATCATTTTGCGTAGCTGGTTGTATTTGACTTGTGCCTCGGCCTTTTCATCTATAATTCTGTGGCCTTGAACGAACCCTGGCTTGCCCAGACCAGCCCAATTATCTTCCATCCAACCAGAATAGAAAGGGATACAACCGGCATGATATTTGTCTGGCTCAATGGTGTCTTTCTCCATTACGATCTTGCAGTGCCACATGTGCTGGGCTTGGCACTTGTGGGGACTATCATCATTTTGGAAGTCAGCTCGAAGATGGATCATCTTGTAGACCCTGGGTATGACTTGCTTCCTACCTGCTTGCCTCATAACTCGAAGAGAGACGTAAGGGTATATTCCTCTTAGACCAATCAGTATCAGGAAAGGTGCATCTCTGGATCGGGCGATGAACTCCTCTGTCGGAAACCACTCGAACATCCATTGAACCTGTTCTTCAGTCAGGTTATCAAAGAGCTCAACCCATTCTTTGGCATTCTCAGGCTGAGCCAACATGTCGGGGATGTAATTCATTCGCTTTGGATGGTGAAAAGCGATGTGGTCATCCCAGGCCCTTCGCTGAATTTCTTGTTAGTATTCGCCCTTTTGGAGATGTTCCATGAGCCAAAGCTGAAATAGTAGATTGCAGCCTTCGAAGTGTCTTGCTCCTTGTTATCACTTCTCCAAGGCTCGGTATATGTCTGCGATGATCATGGGTATAATGCCGAATGTCTGCCCACCAACCCGCTCCATTAGGGTCTTGGTTACCATGGCCAGCCTAGTATGGATTCTCCCTTTCTTCATTGGAAACACGATCAGACCCAGAAAGCAAAACATGAAAACGAATACCCTACGATGGATATGTCCCAAGGATGCGATGGGAAACTCGTCATGGTAGGTACGGTATGATTTGCTGTGACCGTACCTTTCATACAGGTAGTCAAAAGGGATGTACGATTCCTTTAGGCGTACCAATTCTGCATTCTTCTTCAAACCCATCATTTTTAGGAAACCCTTGCCTGTGCGGTTCTCAGGCATTAGCAAACCCGGGGTTTCCCACACTAGACCGGCCAGTCCTCCTATCTCCTATAGCAAAGGTGTCATTTCGATGTCCCCAAAGCGGAACACGGCCCTTTCACAATCCCAAAATAAGGTAGCAGCCTCTATTATCATGTTGTTAGGCTGGATCTCCAGGAGGGATGGTGGATCACCCAGATATTTTCTGACGAGGGTTTTGTCACTAGAATGCAAATCTTCCCACCAACTCAGCAATCTTGGGTGGATTTTGGTGACCATGCCGAATCTGGGGACTTCGTGCCTCATATTTCTGCAAGGTAAAAAACATTAGGCCCTTACCCCCACCAGACTCGACTATTTAACATCAAAAATTAGCATGAAGCATTTAGTTCTCCAAATAAATGCACAGAACGTGAAGATGTCCGTTTGGGTTTAGGGAAACCCAGTGGACTTTTGGACAAGGCTATCTTAAATGATCATTATGTAGACAACATAACTGACCCGGCTAGGTTTGACCATGATGCATGCAACAACAATAACAGAGTAAGGTTTCTATGGGGTTTTAGACTGGTAACCTTGAGCGGACAACTCAAGGGGAAAGGCACGGAACCGTCGACTGCACCGCTGATCGACTAGTTTTATCGCAAATAAGCCTTTCCGAATTTAGGGGGTGATGATATAGGAAGGGTGCAACCACTCATCAAGCGTTGCTATAGTATTTTGTTTGGCACGAGTGGAGTATGATGTTGAGCATGATTATGCAATAATTAAAAGCATGTTTTCATGTAATTGCACGTTAAGAAAGCGATAAATACAGCAATTTTATAATTTAAAACGGTTATAAAGGAAGGAAACAAGAAAGATACGTCAGTTTGCTTTTGAAGAAGAAATTAAACGCTTGAAGGAATTAAACAAATAATTGCACATGGGGGGGGGGGGGGGTACAAATTCACAAAAACGGTCTGAAATGGTAAAAGCCTAAAAATCCCCAGTGGAGTCGCCATGCTGTCGCGCCCCCGTTTTTCTCGCGAAATCGGGTTTGTGACATTTTGGTTGAGACAACTCGTTCCTTTTGGGAAAGGGGTTTGCATTTTTTGAAGAGTCGCCACCTATCGATTTAAGGTGCGTTAGGGCACCTATAGGGTTCATTTATAACTACGTTTGTAACCAGAGACAGGGTAAGGGCTTGAAATTATCCTAAGGGGAAGGTGTTAGGCACCCCTCAGGATCCACTAGTGTGGTTCCCGGCCAGACAGTTTTTTGTGAATTTGTACAATTAGCAAATAAACAAGTATGGCTCAAATAGTAGGGATTTAAGTTAAGTACACAGATGTTTGAAAAAAACAGCTGATGAAAAGCTAGAAAAAGAAGCACAATCTAAGCATATTTGCGATCGTAAAGGGGTGTCCTAGGTTGGTTAGCCTATAGGACCATATCAGTACAATGCCCGGTAATCACTCCTTAGAAAATGGCTACGCGTGGAATTAGCGCACCGGTCATCATATCCATGTCTGCCCTTCTCGTCCCCTTATTGGTCATGCAAAGCGAATGTTGGTCTGGGATTCCTATCGCGTGCTGCTACCCGTCCCTTCTTAATGATTCTGGAGGGAGTTAGGACCTCTACCTATAGGTGGTTTTAGACATACCCCTAAGGTTTTAAAAAGGCAAAAATTCTAAGGCGACAGTCAAAACATTTAGGACTTTCACACAAAATGGGAGCAATCAAAAGGCTCAGAGTTTCTTCCTCAAACAAACACATAAGCAGCACGACTCAAGCACAGTTAAGGGCAGTATTCAGATTCCTAAGGCATGACATCTAGGCGTATTTTAGAAGGTATGCAGATAGCCGATTTGCTGTATTACTCAGAAAGGCCTAATCAGTTTTCCTACTGATTTTAAAACCTGTTGAGAATTTAGGCAGCATACACAAGAAGGCAGATTTCCGATTTCAACAGCTTAGTTGCCTAAGACTTGCTTAGGTGTGAGATAGTATACCAATCCTCAGAAGTAAGGAAAACTGATTGAAAACAGGTTGTTTAAACATGCTATTCTAGGTGTTCAGCACATAGAATTATCACCAGTTGATTGTAAGAACTGAGTAAAATTGTTTTATCCCCTTTTTGTGCATTCATAGTTGGCCTAAGCGCGCGTAGGCAAATATAAAATCTTAAAGACACGGTATCTAGTGCGCAAAGATGCAGAATCCTAAGCAGGATTTCTATATGCACAAATACTACAACGTTTGAACATGATTTTAAGAATATGCAGTATGATATGTTTGTTAGTGTTGTTTATCCTTAAAACAAGATCTCTAAGTGCGTATGGCAGTAGGAACATGATCGCAGAAAACACCGGCTATTAACACATTTAACAAAGGATTTTCTAAGTGATATGATAGCGAAATGGACATGCTGAAAACAGTAAGTGTAAGTCTTAGGGAACATGATCTCCAATGCATAAAATGAGTCCTAAGCATGGTTTCTATTGCGCAAGTAGGAATATAAACCTAATAACATGTTTTCTACCCTTTTAATAGCTAAAGCATGCGTAGTCACCCCTTCCCTTTCCACTATCCATCCCCGGAGTTGTTTACAATAGTTATTACAAACCATTTGCATAAATTACACAATTGAAATAAGAAAGAGAAAAAAAAAGTTATGCTATAGCGAGCCTATTGATAGACCCACAATCTCCAGAATGCCTCAAATGCCATGATTCTTAGCCTTTCTCATATCCGGGTGTGTCAGAGTTCCCTAAGGACCTCAAGGGATCCCGGGCAGTGCTCACACCCAGATTTCATAGCCAAGACAGAGTAAGTGTAGTGTGGAAAGGCCAGCTTTTGTATGTCCAAGTTCAGAGGGAACTCAAGGGTCCCAAAGCAAGGCTCACACAAAAGGGGCAGAACTTAGTGGTCTAAGAGTAGAGTGAGAGTGCTTGACATAGTTTTGAAAAGATTTAAGTAGGAAGACAGTTTGAAAAGAGACTTGTTAGTAATAGTTTTGTAAAACAACATAGGGAGTTATTAAATAAGACAATTTGAAAAGGTTAAGGTGACTAACAGTCAATCAAACCAAATACAGAACCAGAAGAGGTTCATCAGCACTTCAATATATGGAATCAAATAAGTACACACATCCACTCAGGGGTAATGGGGATTTGGGGTAAGTATAGGGCACATAGTAAGCACATATGCACAGAGGTACAAAATCAGAGGAGCCTTGAAAGGGGTCAGGGCTTTTAAAGTACAACATGAACTTCAGGGTAATACAGAATCAAACAGACTTAGGATAGCCAACTACTTTACATAGAAAGGTGCATGCTAGGGATCATAGTCACATTGGGGTACACTAGAAAAGGATTCAAGAGCAGGCTAATCCTAAGGGGGTATATTTAGGAGCATGCAGTAAAGAAGACAGTGAAGTAGATATGTTAATTGCAGGTTGACCAACAAAATCATAGATGGAAGCATATTAGAAACATGACAAATTGAAATAATAGGAGAAGCATATTGTTTTGGGGCTTGAATTGAAATTAGAACATACCAGTAAAGAAGATAGTAAACACAAAGTGAGGAGCAAGAGAGTAGAGTAATCAGCCTTGGCTTGCAGCCGGCTGACTTAGAACAATAGCGAGTAACCATAGAAAGAGAGCAGAAGAGTTTTTTTCTTGTGTGAAAGAGGGATTTTGAACTAATGTGTTCGTGTGTTGTGTTAATGAAAAGCAGGGTATTTATAGTTTAAAGAACATGCAGCAAATAAGGTAGGAAACATAGTTCAGCAGTAATTAAAGCAATATGTATCAATTAGAATCAAATAAACATAGCTACTTCCCTTAATTAAGGAATTAAAAAAAAATCAAACGGTAATGAGCAGTGACAAATATGGAATGAAATCATGTAAGACTGAACATGACATATAAGGAAATAAGCATAGTACAGAGCATGTAATAGAGGCTAGGTTCGACAAATTTTAATTAAGGAAAACGTCTATGAATCAATTTGATAGCATAGTCAACCACAAAATAAGGCAAGAAAATATTTAGAGGTTGAAATCAGTAGAGAATATCACAAGAAATCAGTGAAGGATCAGTCACAGAGATTCATTAATTCAAAAATAGCAAATAGTACTGATTTAGCACAACTTTACGAGCACAAGCACGTAGTAAGCAATAATCAGAACCCTAAGAGGCTGAGTAGGGCAAAAATCATATATAAAAAAAATTTAGGGATTCATGTAGAGCATAGCATGAGTTAATAGAATAAACATGACATAGGCGGAAGAAGTAAAAGTCAGAGGCACTGATGAACAAGATAGCGTAAAACCACAGAGAATCATAAGGCTCGTGAGAAACAAACACATATACAGGTTAAGCGAACATGTTATCACAAAACAGACTCAGAATCCAGGATTAAAACCAAGAAGCTTAGGTTTTTGCAACATAATAACTCAGATAAAAAGAGAAAACTCAAATAAACGTTTAAACATAGTGAAATTCATAGATTAATACTAAAATCAGAAGGAAAAGCCATTTTGGAAAGGGGTTAAGAAACCCTAGTTTTAAGACGAAGAGTTGTTTTAGAAGAAATCGGAGAAATCCTTAAAAAAATAGTAAAGACAACTAGAATAGACTAAGATCTTGCTACAGATCTTAGAAATCAAGAGTCAGAATCAGGGTTTCAGAGAGAGAACCCAAAGAGAGAATCGGCTCAAAAATCACAGGGTCTAGCCGGAGATGGCAGGATCTTTCGGACAGGCCAAGATTGGCCTGAGAATGACATGAAAAACCATGGGGGTGAGTTGAACCGCCTCTGGTTCCTTGAGGACCTTAGGGTAGCAATAATCCGGCATGGGGGGAGCCACGGGGGCTAGGGGTGGTGGTGGAATCGCCATTGTTACCGGCGAGCCAACGGCCGGTGAGAGGAACCATGGTTTAGCAGAGGGAGCTTTAGAGAATTTGAGAGAGAATGGGAGGGTGTGTCGGCGGAGAGTGATGAGAGAATTAGATAACAGGGAAGAGGGGTAGTCTATTAGGTTAAATTAGGAAAGGGGGATCTGGACCGTTGATTAGAATTGATCAACGGTCCAGATTGGACCAGGGATTGGGCCGGGTAGGATTGATGGATTGGGCCTGGGGTTTGGGCTGTTTTAATTGTGTTGGGGTCTGATTTAATTAGGCTGGAATTGAAATGAAATTGGCTATTTGTCAAATACCCAATTAAATTAAATAAAACAATTTACAAAAATAGCTGATAATTGTACAAAATGAATTTTATGCATAGAAAATAATTAAAAATGATTATTTAATATTTTAAAATACAAATGATTAATTTCTGGTAAAAAAAATAGTATAAAATCATATGCTTGGGCTATAATTGCAGAGTTATTGCAATTGTAGCCAAATAATACCAATTTGGCTAATTATGAAATAATTTGGTTTAAATAGGATCATGAATAATAAACTAAATCAAGAAATGCTTTTGAAATCATTTGTAATGCCATTTTGTAATTATTTATTGGAAATAAAAATGCTAGGTAAATTAATAAAATATAGGAAAATTATGGAAAAATACCAATTGCTATTGATGCATGATTTTGAAGGTAAATATGCAATTTTAAAAATACTTTGGGGAAAAACTGGGTATCAACAATAGGCATGAAGTAATGTTGGAAAACTGTTTACCGTGAAAATGGTAATAACAATTAAATTTGTTGATGGGACTCTAAAAATGTGTGATCTATTTTTATGCTAGTTGTTAAGTAGATGATGCTATGTGTATGAAGTTTAGAGATGAAATAAGAGCTAAAGATGAGGTGATTATCAAACCGAGAGGCTGACAATCGAGGCCTCGAGCTTGTCGATATGGGGACCTCGGGGTCGATTCAGTGGCTCAATAATGAGCTATCGGGGGCGATCGGGGTATGATTAACAGTTATGTCGAAATTAATAAAGGCTCTTTATGGCTAATGATAGGCAATAAATGATGAACAAGTATGAAGATAATAAATGAAAGCAATAATAACAAGAAAGTATGTTGGAAAGCAGAGAGAATGTTCTTCGTATATTCATGTGGAGTAACTGAAGCAACAGAGGTTACAAAAATGACAAGGATCCCTTTTATATAGGAGGGGAATACCAACATAATACAAAATGCATTAAGTACAACGATATAGAGATGGGACAGCTGAATGACACCCTGACTCGGATTCGAAATAGATCAGCAAACTATGTCAGCCCTAGGCGCGTGCTTTGGGAACTTCCCATTTCTACCACTACCGTGATCATTGCTACTATGGGGTCGAGTGTCAATGACCCTCGAGGGAAGATGCTCGACCATGGCCTCGAGCCTTCGAGATGACTTTCCTTAGCGCTTTAATGATGAGGAATTGGACCCTCCGATTTTGCCGTACACAAATAGTCCCCGCGTTTCTTAGAGAGGAGCGACAAGAAATGATTTTGACATCTGACTCTTTGGATTTCCCGTGATATCGTCGTACCGATGATATTGACCTACGATGTATGCCTTTGCGATAACCGGGGCGCCCCATGGACTTGTCTTTTCAGTTCCATTCAATGCGCTGCCGATTCTCAAAGCGACAGTGCCACTGTTGACTCGATTTTCAATAAAGCATTGATTATGCTTGCCGATCCGTCTTTCGAAGGCATTGATAGCATTGCTGGTCGCATTATCACCCCCTATAAATGGGGGCCTTCCGTTACTATCTTTTTATCTAACTGTTTCTCCATATTTATCCGTTCTTTTCTTCTTACCATCCTTAACCATTATCGTTTACCATGTTTAAGGCTCATGGCCTCAAGAATTTAAGGCGGTGTTTCCGTCAGCCATGCCGTGGCTTGTCTCCCGGGCTTTCTTTAGTCGATCGAGATTGTGCCATTTCGTTGCTGTTGTTGTTGCTATTGTTATTGTTGTTGTTATCGTCGTTAGCCCGGGACGACGAGGTAAGGGGCCGATTTCCCTTGGTTTGGGGGGATATTTGGACTCTACACCGCTGCTCAGGGGGGTGTTCGGACTCTACACCGCTGCTCACCTCCCTAAATTATCCGGTGCGGCGCCTCGCTCCCTTTGCCTTCCATGGAGTGAGGTGGAACCTATCTATTAACTGTTACACCCCGCACCGGTGTGACGTCTGAAGGAGTGGCTTCGCAATAGTAGTGCTGGCGAGGTCCATCCTAGCCAGATTTTTTCACCCAGCCACTTCTCGATTCTTTTCTGCTCGTCACTTTTTCTCTTCTCCACCACCATCCTCCTCTTTGTCTCGCCTTTTGAAGATGCCATCCTAGAGGATAGCGATGAAACCCCGGAGGGGGTGACGGTCGAGGATATTACCGCCGAAGATGCGTGTTCGAGGAGATGGTGCTCGGAGATGGTGCTACCGGAGATGGACCTTCGAGAATAGACTAGGCTCTAGGCTTTTACAATATGTGTACCCTTTTGCTTCTTTTTTTCTGTGTAAGGACCCCTCGTGGGCTGTTGTAATCGAATGTTCATGAATATAAAGATGTTTCTTCGATTCTGTCTTTGATGCTTGCTGTTTTTTTTATTTGTGCTTACGGAAACTCTGGATGCATGATCCTAGCAGTCGTTGTCGATATCGAGCCAAAGTGGGAGTGTATTTCTCTGAACTTTGATTGTTCAGTACGGCTCCCCGCGGAACCGTTTGCCTTTCCTCGGACCAAACCCGGATTGGACTGATAGACTCGGGTCGTCGGAACCCTTACTTTGGGCTGAATGAGGATAACTCGTCGAACCTTTAGACTTTCGAGGACAGTCTTTAGGACTTGCAATACTCTTCGAGGGAAATTCGCTCGGGAGCCCTAGAATCGGGTCTGCCTTGAGGCTCTCAAGGGCAGTCTCCGAGCGGGGTTCGTTCAAACCTGAGCCACCCGGAAACCTTCTTTGAATTTAGCGTAGGTAGCCCTAAGGCATTGTAGGTAGATCACAAACGAGGTTTTACCCGAACTTGGATGGTACCCCGTGGTCTAGCCCATATGGGTGGAGTTCAAATGCTTATTTCTTTGGAGCCTGACTCCCTTTTGACGGGGGTCCTCGAGGTCGGGTACCACCTCGGGACTTGTAACGATGCTGTCGGCTTGTTGAAGCCTAACTTCTTCTTGGTGGAAATCCTCGAGGTCGGGTACCACCTCGGGATTAGCGATGATGTTGACAGCTTCCTGGAGCCTAACTTCTCTTGGCGGGGATCCTCGAGGTCGGGTACTACCTCGGGATTGGCGATAATGTTGTCGGCCACCTGGAGCCTAACTTCTTTTGACGGGTATCCTCGAGGTCGGGTACCACCTCGGGATTGGCAATAATGTTGTCGGCTACCTGGAGCCTAACTTCTTTTGACGAAGATCCTCGAGGTCGGGTACCACCTCGGGATTGGCGATAATGTTGTCGGCTTTTTAGGCAGGCGGGTCGCCGCCGCCCCTTCTGTATATAGGGTCGTTTGTGCCCCTTTGGAGATCCCATTATTTTAAGCGGTTACCTTTCCTTTTCTGGGTTGAGCTTTTCGTTACTTCAGCGCTAATGTACTTGCACAAATTTCTGCTTTAGCTCTCCGATTTTGCCACCTCCATGACCACTACATCGGGGTCTGTTCGGCAGAGAGGGGAGAATTTCGCTTCCGATATTCAGGACCAACAAGAGCGTACCTCAAAGATTGCTTCTTCAATAAGAAAAAAACACCTTGGGTTAGTGAGAAAAGACTGTGGCTGGGGGGAGAAAGCAGTGTTGCAGATACTTTCCCTGGATGAGGGCATCACGGATTGTGTCGATGGATTCTTGAATGTGTACACGTACCCCTTCACGTTGGGCCCCCTTGATAGGGCTGTGCTAGATTTCTGTTTGACGTATCAGGTTACTTTAGCGCAGATCCATCCGTCATTTTGGCGGATAGTGTTGATGATGAGATTTTTCACGGAGAAGGCAGGGCTTGACTTCACGGTCAGTCATCTCATTAGGCTGTACCGTCCCTTTCATCATCGGAGCCTGTTAACCTTGCGATGCCTGTCGACCACGCCCTTCGTCATTGATGATGAGGAGGATGGAGATTGAGAGTGGATGAATCGATTCGTCCAAGTCCGAATGAATGACATTATCCCTATGGAACTTATGCCATTCCCTGAAGAATTGAATTATGCACGTAAGTGGTACATTCCGTGCCTTCTCAGCTTTGCTTATGGTGGAAGCTGGTTTCGTAACCGTGCCTTCTTTTCTTTTTCTGCAGCGGTTTCATGGGCGTTGGGCATCGTTCCAGATCTGTCGGGTTGGGTTTGGAAGCTGGCGATCCACTCGACTCGTGATGAGCGCAAGTGGCAAGCTTGGTCCTGGGGCTGATGGGAAACAAAACATCACAATAAGCGAGAGATGCCTTTGCATGGCGACAGTGCTCAAAGTGAGGCGAACCCTGAATGGGGGCCCAGAGTGGAAGTGTCGATTGAGTCGAATGTGCCCGTGGTTTATGATTTTGTTAAGGCGGCTTCTCCTATGCTACCGTCCTCTTTTTTTTTTGCCGGAGATACTTTGAGGGGTGCTTAAAACCCGGGGTCATATGTGCTGAGCGACTGTGTCTCGACTGGGGTCAATTTATTCGGAGCCGGGGAAGCCTGGCTGGCGGATGTGTGCTCGACCTTCGAGGAAGTCCAGCGGCTTCACTATGCGGTGAGTTTTGGCACAAGTTTTCGAATTTTGTATCCTCCCTTTCTTATCGTGTTTTCTTTTTTGCAGGCTTTTGATAAGCTTAAGTCCGAGCTGCTTCGCTGGGAGGCCAGGCTTCGGAAATCTTTGGACGAGGAAAAACCGCTTAGGCGCCTTTGTGAAGAAATGGAAAACAAGCTGGCATGCTTACAGTACGAGGTGAGTCGGAGCTTGAATTATGAGAGCTATTTGAAGGAGCAGGTAGTTTTTGTTTCGACTGAGCGTGCGTTCTTACTTCTAGCTCCTGAGGCTAGTGTTTTGTTTATTTCAGTTGCAAAAAAAGGCGCAGGACCTGGAGCGCCTTCGGTAAGAAGTTGACCGAACCAAGCGCGAGTATGATGAGTTGAAGGCTCGATCGGGCACTCAGACTTCAGTGGAGGAGGGTGTTCTGGGCAAAGTCTCCACCCTTGAGGCTCAACTTCGCTTAGCTTGTGACAATGCTTTGGTTCAAATAGATGTGATCACGAAGCTCGAGTCTGAGCTTTCGAAGGTCAGGGCTGAGATCGTTAATGTCCGAGCTGAAGCCGTGATGAACCGAACTAAGGCTGACCAGGAGACGGTGATCTATTTGAGGAATGCTGCCGATGCTTAAGCTGAGTTGCGAAAGCCCCTTGATCGTGAAGGCAGGATCAAGGAATATGCTGTAATGACCCGGCCGGTCGTTTTTGGAATTTACGCCCCGATCCCCTATTAACTGCTTTCCCCAAGTTTATTTCTGCTATTCTGAATTGCCGGGATGTTCACTCTTGAGTTTCGGAGAGTTTTGGGACACTTAGTCCCTAAATAAGAGCTTAAGTGTAGGAAAACTGACCATAGTCAGAACAGTGTGAAGACGGCCTCGGAATGGAAATCCGATGGTTTCGTTAGCTTTGTTAGGTGATTTCGGGGTTGGGAGCGTGTTCGGAATGTGTTTTGAAGGTCCGTAGCTAATTTAGGCTTGAAATGCCGAAGTTTTAATTTTTTGAAGTTTCCAGTCCGATAGTGAGATTTTGATCCGAGGGTCTGAATGGAATTCCGAAAGTTTCAGTAGCTCTGTCATGTCATTTGGGACGTCATAGGCTGGGGCCGGGGTAGAGGCCGAGGACGCGCTCGTGGTGCAGCCAGAGCATTCGCGCGAGCTGCCGCCGAGGTACCAACAACAATACCAGCCGGAGTCCAGAGACCCGATACGTCTGCCACTACTACTCCAGCACTCCAGGAGACTTTGGCACAGTTAATGAGTATGTACACCACTTTGGCTCAGGCAGGGTTGCTTCCCTTTGCTGCAGCCACATCCCAGGCGGGGGGAGGAGTAAAGACTCCCACTGCCCGCACTACTGAGCAGCGAGTGCATGTTGAGCAGGCCCCAGAGGATATACCTGCGCCTCCTGCAGTACCAGTTCAGCCCGAGGATAGGGCAGCAACTTCAGAGGACGAGCAGCGGAGACTTGAGAGGTTCAAGAAATATGATACTCCGGTATTCAGTGGGTTAGCATCAGAGTATGCCTTGGGATTTCTGGAGGAGTGCTACCGTATTCTCCGCACTATGGGCATATCAGGATCGAGCGGGGTTTCCTTCACTACTTTTCAGCTTCGNGAAGAACCTCGATTATGAGCCATTTTGTGGCGATGATCGAGCACCTCGGGAGGTTTAGCTCGGAGGCTGAGTATCTCGAAGCCTGTGATTTGGAGCTGACATGGTCGAAGCTCTTTTTCCTATGTCGAGGGTAGCCTGTTTGACCGGTTCTTTTCGAAGTAGATTCGAAGTAATTGAAGGCCTGTGATTTTGTAGCGACGATCGGGCGTTCCCGAGTCACGTTAGTTTGGCTGGCACAGCCTTATGACCGTAGTCATTTGTGCTTGGACGGAGCCGTTTTTGATCCCAAGTGAAGTAGTTTGGGCGTCTATATCGAGGGTATGCCTTTTTAGGGGTCTTTCAAGTTCGATATATAGCCTAAACTTTAAGATCAGGTTTATGCCTTTAGCAAGGTCTTACAAAATTTTCATGCCGTTGAGGTCTTGCAGTTTTTAGATACTTGGTATAAGTATGGTTCATCCCTTGCTTGAGGTCTTACAGATGTTGCCACTTGGTACAAGTGCGATTCATGCCTTGCTCGAGGTCTTACAGATGTTGTCACTTGGTACAAGTGTGATTCACGCCTTGCTCGAGGTCTTACAGATGTTGTTGCTGCCTTATGTAGGTCTTACGAGACCGAGTCTGCCCGCTCGGGGTCTTATGGCCTCGGGTTTTTGTAATGAATGGTGCTTGGCGACAGTCCCGAGTTAACGAGGGCATCCTGGCTCGGGAGCAATTTACTTGTAAGCTTGGTGTTGCCTCATTGAGGGCTTACGACTTTGGCGATTCCGACCCTGAGGTCATACGATTTTTGAGATTTTGACGCCAGTCCCCGAGTGTTCGGGACACTTTCGGCCTTGGAGTCATTTCGGGATTTTCATGTTGCCTTGTTGAGGGCTTATGAGCTTGGACTCCCGACTCGGAGGTCGTTCAGAGATTGATTTGTTGGCGCCAGTCCTCGAGTGTTCGGGACGCTTTGACGGAGGAGTCATTTTTTTGCGAAAATGCTGATTTTGTTTTGGACTGTGAAATGCTTCGACAAAAGGTATTCTTCGATTACTTGGTACAAGTATACATGTTTTCGCCGTTGGGGGCCTGGCTACACGGACACGGTTCGTGCGACTGTTTGGCCCGGTACATCATTTTCCTATTGGACCCCATTTGGCGTTTCTTGGTTTTTCCTATGAATGGCCTTCCGGGGGGATGCCCCGCAGTGTTCGAGGTTGATTGCAAAAGAAGCCTTGAATACTTGTTGAGTCTTCCTTAGGTAGCATGTGGATTGTACCTCGTTAAAAACCTTGCCGGTAAAAACCCTTTTGGGATAAAAACCCGGCCGAAGGAAAAGAGTGCAACGGATGCTTTAAAACCTTAAGGTCTTCGAGCTAGATCAGTGTCTCGACCGCTTCGATCGGGCGTCTGCATAAGAGTTAGTGCGAAATATAAAACGAAAAAGGGAGATGACGATACCTTAGCATGGGATGTGCCGGCGATGTTACGAGGTTCGCTATATCTCAATCGCTTGCGATGAGGACGCGGTACGGTCCTCTGTTTTGTTTAACCGGGCTTGACCGAAGATGTAATTTGATCATTCTTTGGTTCTTTCGCGGGTGGAGGTATCAGTGTTGGTGCTATATCGTGTACAACGAACATTTCCCCAGCTGTATGCTGTTCCCCGTAGACAGTTTTAGTCCCATCCTTTGTTGGGAATTTCATCATTTGGTGGAGGGTGGATGGTACTGCTCTCATGCAGTGTATCCATGGTCTCCCGAACAAGGTGTTGTACCTCATGTCTCCTTCGATGACATGGAATTTGACATTATAGGTCGTGCCGGCCACGTTGATCGGGAGGGTGATTTCTCCTTTCGTCGTTTCACTTGCCATGTTGAATCCGTGAGGACTCGAGTGGCGGGCACGATTTGGTCAAGCAGCTCGAGCCGCTCTATTGCCCTTGACCTGATAATGTTGACCGAGCTTCCTGGATCCACGAGTACACGTTTTACTTGAAATGTATTAACGAGGAAAGAGATTACCAGTGCGTCGTTGTGAAGTTGAGACAAGGTCTCGGCGTCCTCTTCGCTGAACGTGAGGGCATCCTCGGGTATGTACCCCCGGGTTTGCTTTTCTCTAGTGATGGATATTTTTGTCCTTCTCATCATGGGTTCTTGTGGGGCATCAACGCCTCCCAAGATCATGTGGATGACATGTTGTGGCTCGTTCGATTTGTTCTTCTTGGCCGCCTCTCTTTCTCGAAACTGGTTTTTGGCCCGATCACTTAGGAATTCCCGGAGATGACCCTTGTTGAGTAGTCTAGCTACTTCCTCTCGGAGCTGGTGGCAATCCTCGGTCCTGTGGCCATGTGTGTTGTGAAATTCACACATTATGTTATGATTCCTTTGCGAAGGATCCGATTGCACAGGCCTGGGCAACTTGGCGTCTTTTATTCTGCTGATGGCAAAGACAATATCCGATATAAATGTTGAAGTTGTATTCTGATAGGCGAGGTACCTCTGCTGGTCCTGCGTTCTTGTCGAATCCGGCTCTGTTGATGAGTCCCCGAGGATTCTGTCCTCGGTCTATCCTTTGGTCGTTTCGAGGTGGGTTACGTCTCGGGGCGTTCCTTCGGTCTTCGATGTATGGCTGATATCTTTCTTTGTTTGGATTTGGCTCCTTCGCCAGGAGCCTGTTTGGATACACCGAGCTCGAGGGGGCTCCCAGCTGATCGTCCTCGACCCTGATTTTCGACTGGTATCGGTTATGAACATCCGACCAAGTCACGGCGGGGTACTCGACTAGATTCTCTTTCAGCTGCTTCGAAGCTACAAAGCTTCGCTCGTTCAGACCTTGAGTGAAGGCTTGTAGCGCCCAGTCGTCGGAGACCGGTGGTAGTTCCATTCTTTCCATTTGAAAGCGAGATATAAATTCTCACAGCATCTCGTTCTCCCTTTGCTTGATTTTGAAGACGTCGGATTTCCTGGTGGCTACTTGATGTCCCCGGCATGCGCCTTTATGAAGGAATCTGCCAACATGGCAAATGAGTCTATAGAGTTTGGGGCCAAGTTATGATACCACATCATCGCCCCTTTAGAAAGTGTTTCTCCAAATTTTTTCAGCAGGACAGACTCGATCTCGTCGTCCTTCATGTCGTTGCACTTTACTGCACAGGTGTAAGCGGTAACGTGTTCGTTGGGGTCCGAGGTACCATTGTATTTCGGAAGCTCCGACATACTGAACTTCTTCAGAATGGGTTTTGGGGCCGCTTCCTGTGGGAAAGGTTTTTGCACGAACTTCTTCGAGTCCACACCCTTCAAGATCGGGGGCGCTCCTGGAATTTGGTCAACCCTGGAGTTGTAAGTTTCGACCTTCTTATCGTTGGCTTCTATCATTTTCTCGCCCGATTCGATCTTTCTGGTGAGGTCCTCGAGCATCTTTACGATGGTAGGATCGGCTATCGACCCATTATTTCTTGACCTTTCCGGTACCTGTTCGGCCGGGGGAGCTGTCCCCGGTGCTACTGTGCTAGGAGTTTTCTGGTAACTTTGCAGCTGAGAAATAGCCAGCTGTTGTGCCTGCAACATTTCATAAATAACATGAAGCCTAATTTCCCGTTCTTCCCGAGCTGGGGTTTTTTGGGCTTCCTGCTGGTCGCCTCGGTGTATGCTCCTGTTAGTGTGGGAGCTTATTTTGACGTGTTGAGCGTCGCATGAGGCTTCGTCCACCGAAATCGGTCATGGTGCGTTCTCAAGATTGCGCGGTGGCTCACCAACACCTGGAACAGCCACACCATTCTCTTCGTGGTTCTCAATATTGTTGTTTACTAAATCAGACATTACGACCGGAAATCAAAGATCTTTGGACAAGAAAAAGTGTGAAAGATAACTTGCGTTGTGTAATGAAACCAGCAAGAAAATAATCACTATTATTTTTAGCCCCACGGTGGGCGCCAAACTATTTATCGTGAAAATGGTAATAACAATTAAATTTGTTGATGGGACTCTAAAAATATGTGATCTATTTTTATGCTAGTTGTTAAGCAGATGATGCTATGTTTATGAAGTTTAGAGACGAAATAAGAGCTAAAGATGAGGTGATAATCAAACCGAGAGGCTGACAATCGAGGCCTCGATCTTGTCGATATGGGGACCTCGGGGTCGATTCAGTGGCTCGATAATGAGATATCAGGGGCGATCGGGGTATGACTAACAGTTACATCAAAATTAATAAAGGCTCTTTATGGCCAATGATAAGCAATAAATGATGAACAAGTATGAAGATAATAAATGAAAGCAATAATAACAAGAAAGTATGTTGGAAAGCAGAGAGAATGTTCTTCGTATATTCGTGTGGAGTAACTGAAGCAACAGAGGTTACAAAAATGACAAGGATCCCCTTTATATAGGAGGGGAATCCCAACATAATACAAAATGCATTAAGTACAAAGATATGGAGATGGGACAGCTGAATGATACCCTGACTCGGATTCGAAGTAGATCAGCAGACTCTGTCAGCCCTAGGCGCGTGCTTTGGGAACTTCCCATTTCTACCACTACCGTAATCATTGCTACTATGGGGTCGAGTGTCGATGACCCTCGCGGGAAGATGCTCGACCATGGCCTCGAGCCTTCGAGATGACTTTCCTTAGCGCTTTAATGATGAGGAATTGGACCCTCCGATTTTGCCATACACAAAGCCATTAATTCTACCATTAAAAGCAAGAACAAGGCAAAATAATAAACGCCCAACCATAAATAAGCAATAAATCAAACACCCATTAAGATTACATTCTAGGGTTAGGTCACAACCCTAGTGAAAATCTAGCTACTCATGCTTAAGATAGAAAAAATAGAAGAAGAAATGATAATTGACAACTAAAATGATGAAATCTATATTCAAAAAGCTCAAGTTAGCAAAAACTACTAAAGAGAGTAAAGAAAAACGGCTACTGTAGCTACTGATGTCAAAACATGACCTAAAAAAGTGAAACTCTTCCATTTATACATGGCTAGAATTTTCAGACAAAAGTGCCCTTTTGAGGTTCTACGGCTGCACAATTCCATGTGCGGTCCGCACTTTGCTTCAGCCTGACAGGATTGGAAACTTGCGGCCGCACTTCTCTCTTTCTGCGATCCACACATTTCTAAATGCGGCCGCACATTGCTCTTCTACGGACCGCACAAATGTGACTGCGGCCGCGTAGCTGATCTTCTGCGGTCGCACAATAATTGTGCGGCCCGCACTTCTGTTGAACTTGAGATGCAGGTTCTCTGAACTTCTGCTCTTGCCCATCTTCAGTGGCTGCACATGTCGTGTGCGGGCCGTACTTTGCACTTGTATCTGACAGGAATTTCTTCGCAATCTGCGGTCGCAGATGATAATCTGCGGTCCGTACTTCTAAGCTTTTGTGCCTATTTTTGTCCTTGAGTTCAGATCACTCCTTCTTGAGTTGTTGGATTTCATCTCGGGGGCTTATTTTTCAATATTCCTACAATTAATCATATTTCATCAGTGTCGCGCCCCTTTTTCTCGCGAAATCGGGTTTTGACATTTGATGACTCCTTTGAGAGAGTAGGGAAAAAGGAATTGGTTAGAGTCGCCACCTAACGAATTAAGGTGCGTTAGGGCACCTAGAGCAGATAACTCATGTTATACCAGTTTGCGTCACCAGAGATCGGGTAAGGGATTGAAATTACCATGAGGGGAAGGTGTTAGGCACCCCTCGAGGTCCACAACGGTGGGTCCCGGCTGAACTTAATTTATGAATTAGTCTAATAAAGAAGCTAGAGAACTATTTAATAAGGTATGGGGGGTCCTAATTTTTTTAACCTAAAGGATCACCCCGTGCAATATAAATAATACTTCCTAACTCCCTCGAGTCGGGGTGTTACTCATATTATTCAGCGGGCACAAACTATTATTTCCTGTTACCCGATTACTATCTTTAAGTTGTTACCTAAAGCGCTCTAGTCATTTCTAATGCGTTTCCTATGCGTGCACTACCCGTCCCTTATCTATGGCCCTGGAGGTATTAGGACCTCTATTTTGGATAGTTCTAGACTAAGCCTAGGTTGCTCAAAATGTAAAAGACTAGGCGACAAACAAAACATGTTAGGACTTGCAAATACAAAGCAAATATGGGCTCAGGTTAACCTCCGCACATAAACAACAAATGCACGCAATTAATTGACAATCTTTATCGATCTTAAAATCCTATAGGCAGGATATCTATGTGGGAAATAGGCGAGCAGTGTTATATGGAAGCAGTTTCATTGAGGCGAGTATTAGGACCTATTATTTGCCTAATGATTTTAATGAATATCGCTTGGGTACTTCAAACAGTAATGCATCAGCTTACAAAATCCAGAATTATTGTTAAGTCCTATAGGCTGTCTAAGTGAATGACAGTGGCGATTGTATTCAGAACCAATTAGTAAAATCATGTAGGCATGATATCCAATGTCGAAATGGTTTCAACCCTATGAGCATGGTTTCTAGATGCACACTGATTTTAGCTTCATAGACATGTTTCATAGCCTTGTATTTCCTTTTAATCCTATAGGCATACTTTCTAATTATTGAACCGACTTGAATCCTATAGGCATGATCTTTAGGTTTGAAACTGATTTCAATCCTATAGGCATGATGTTTATCAAGCAGCACAAAAGGGCAGAAATTGTACACATTACCAGCGAACAATTGAATCAAACATTGGGGTCCTATAGGCATGATTGCTAACACATATTGATGCATCCTATAGGCAGGATTTTTAATGTACACACCATATAAAACTCGTACGAGTTTAAGCAGAATTGACATCACCAATGAAAGTCCTATAGGCAGGATTTCTAAAACACATTGTGGAGCTTAACAGTTTTGACAAATGAGCAGAATTAATAGCATAGATGAATCCCTATAGGTAGGATTTCTACCCAGTTTAACAGAAAGAGATAAGAAATCCCCCTCGATTTTACTAAATACCCCAGAATCTCTTTATTACAGAGTTATTACAGACCAGCACAACAAACGAATTACATAATAGTAATAAGATACACTATAGGGAGCCTTCATTAGGCCCAAATAAACCTGGGAACCAGGCCTTCAAACCAATCAACTTCGAGGCTCAATTCATAGGTACAGCATAGCCAAATACGAATATGTCATCCATAACATATGTAGAACCAGGTTTCCAATGTGTCAAAGTTCCCAAGGGCCTCAGGGACCCAGGACTATGCTCACACCAGAACCACACACTTAGAAATATTTTAAAAGAGATTAGGAACCAGTTCCCGGTGCGTAAGAGTTCACAGGAGTCTCACATGGAGCAGTGCTCACACTGGGGTGGTTGCGGATAGAACCTAAGGGACAAAGAGTGGAAGTTTTTAAAAGAGAAACATCATATAAAGAGAGATAGATTTAAACAGTTTTGATTTCAGTAGAAAACAAAGTTTAATACATGGAACTTGTAGATAGAATTGCACCCAGAAAACAAGCAAGGTTCATGCTCAAACACACAGTTCAAATGAGTTGAAGTCTGGTTAACAGTCTAGTTAAGCTAGGTATTCAATGCTAGCATTTAGGATAACCTTGTTTAATCACAGAAGCAATTAGGCAAAACAGTCAGGTTATCACACGAATTCAGAGGGATACTAGACATGTTAGCAACAAATTGACAGGGCATATGAATTAAGTAACTAATCTGTAAAGTTAGGATAAATTAACTAATTACACGTTTATAGTACCCTAAAAATGCAAAATTCAGAACAGGTGCAGGATTAGCAAACAGTGTGCATGGACAAGTTAACCATTAAGCTAGTTTTTTAAAAGGATTCATATCATTCAAAACAACTAATCTACATTAACAGTGTTAACCATAAGATTAAAAGAAAAGCATGTAGACAAGCAGAATCATGCTTAGAGCGGGATCTTAGACATGCTGGATTATAAACACAGATCAGGAACACATAAGAAATGGTATGACAAAGGATAGTCATTCACCAGTTAAGCGAGCAAAAACCAGAATAATACCACGAAGTTGAGAGTCCAGAATGTTTGGCCTTGGCTTTCAGCCGGCCAAGACCAGTAGTAAGCGAGAGAACAGAGAGAGTATAGAACCAGAAACTTTAAATTGTAGTGAGAGCCTATAGAGTTCGAGTCTTTCTAAAGGGGAAAGGGAGAATGGTTTAAATAATATTCAATTTGGCGAACAAATACGGAAAGAAATGAAACACACATAACTAAGGAAAGAAGTTAATCACATAATCAGTTGAAGTCTAGTTTTAGGACAAATAATACAGAGTTCAGTAAATTATCAGGGAATAACGGCGGGTAATTAGGCGAGTAACACTTAGAATAAGGAAAATATCATATGGAATCAATTAACAATCAGTTTCAAGGCAAAATAAGGTAAAGGAATAAAAGAAACATGATAGATTGAACAGAAATAAGGAAAATATTAGTCCCATATGAGAAAGGAAAGAGCATCGAAAAATCTGTAAAAGTTTCGAACCCTAGTTTTAGGTAAATCTTCACAAAATTGGCAGAAAATAAGGCAATGAATCACACAATGCATAAAATGAATGTAGACAGAAAATTATTCAAAAAGAAAACCAGAATCGAACTAGATTTGGTTCAATCAATGATCTGAAACCCTTATTTTTAGGTAAACCATAAAATCGATAAAAAATAAAGGCAAAAAGTCATATATTTTAATAGAATGAACATAGATAGGAGGTTATTCAGAAGAAACATAAAATCGAACTAGATTTGGTTCAATTAAAGAATATCTGAAACCCTAACCTTAGGGTAAACTTGAATCAGTAAGAGATACGGAAAGATTCGTACTTTTAAAGATCAAAAATGATGAACATAGACGGAATAAGCAACAGGTTAAAGATTTTGAACCATACTTGGTTCGAATCTCTTAAGATCTGCTTGCCATTTTAGGCAAGCTATTAGCTAATACCAAAATCGAGTAGCCAGTAAGGAGGAGGGGCTAATATGGTAAGGGAATCATAGATTGATTCAATTTTTGGGGTTGGAATCAGAGACTTGAGTGACGGAACTAGGGTTAGGAGGGATGAGCGACGAGAGCATATGAGGGCCCGGGTTTGGGATTATGAGGGTTAAGGTTGGGATAGGTAAAGTAAAAGGGGTGTGATGAATGTGGGCCGTTGATCTTTAGAGATCAACGACTGTGATTTAAAAAGGGAATTGGGTCGGAGTTTTAAATGGGCGTGGTTCTGGGTATTGGGTGTTTGATGTGGGCTGGTGTATTGAGCTGGAGTAATTGGATAGTGTAGGTAATTGGGCTAGGTCCGAAATTGGAGTTTTAGGGAGCTATATTTTAAATACCCAATTTAACAAATAAATAATTTATAAAAAATAATTAATAAATAACAAAAATATCACTTGTGCATGAAAATGATTTAAAATAATTACTTAAGATTATAAAAATATAAAAAGTCATTTTTTGTGTAAATAATGTAATTATGTATATATATGGGCTATTATTGCAAAAGCATGCAATTTTATCCTAAGGATGCAAAATAAGTATATATAAAAATATTTAAAGCTTAATATGGATATAATTGATGAAAAATTAAATAAT
Source organism: Nicotiana attenuata (assembly GCF_001879085.1). Taxonomy (NCBI): domain Eukaryota; kingdom Viridiplantae; phylum Streptophyta; class Magnoliopsida; order Solanales; family Solanaceae; genus Nicotiana; species Nicotiana attenuata. The sequence goes on from NW_017672968.1 coordinate 120,491, forward strand.
GAATCATTATAAAATTATTTGTGATGCAACTAATAATTATTTATATGAAAATGCATGAATAAATTGATTAAAACCTTTAAAATTTATAGAAAATTATGAAAAAATACTTGGTGATGCTCATGCACTACTTTGAAGGTATATATTTTTATTTGAGAGATATGAGGGAAAAATGCGGCATCAACAGTTGCCCCTCTTTACCCGGGAAGGATGAAAGAGTTGTCGGCTAAAGAAATAATGACCGATTTTGACCGAATGGGGTGTTTTGAAAAATATAGGCCGCACCTTGGTCTCTGAGCAGCCTACATATCCCTGGTTTTACAGGAATCAAGCCGTGTGTAGTTCTGGATCCAACGGTGAATAAAACCGATGGAATTGTTATAGGAATAGTCGTGTGTTTCGGAAAGGGTTCTTTTGGGAAGGATAGTATCGGATGGATTTATGCGGAGTTATGAATGTGGATCTGAAACGTAACGGACGTATCATAAGGCATATATTCGAATGGTCATGGAATAAAGGCGAGTAATTGATGGGAGTCGGTTATGTTTGAAATAGTGGCAGGGTGAGAATGGTATGAGCGGAAACCAGAGCGAAGGTTACTCCTGTTTGAAGAGCGGTTAACTTTTGAGTTACCTGCAAAGCTTAAAACACAAATACGTACAAATATTAAGGATTATTGCGAGAATATAAACATGATGCAAATTTTCTTTGGACCATGAAGGTTGATTTGGATGGTGAGGATGGTGTCCTTACACCATGACGTCCTGGGCCATGAATCGTGAGATAAGGGATTCGCAGGCCATGAAAATGATGTTCTCGGGCCATGAGAATGGTGCCTCCAAACCATGACGCCTTTGAATAATGATGTGCGATATTAAGAGATCCTCAGGCCATGACATGATGTCTTTAGGCTATGAGGATGATGCCTTCAGACTATGACGCCTTCGGACAGAGACATGGTGATGCATATGAGTAAAACAAGATAAAGCTTAGTCTTGTGTAGGATCGTGACAGAGCTTAGCCCCGGATGCGGTAAAATAGTGCTAGGTTTTAGATAGGGAAACGTCCGATCATTAGACAAGGAAAGGCAGAGCTTAGCCTTATGCAGATGAGAGGCAATGCTTAACCTCATGCAAGATTTGAGACTGGGCTTAGTCTCATCCAAATAGAAGGCAATGCTTAGCCTTATGCAAATAGGGAGGCAGGGCTTAGCCTCATGCAAGATTTGAGACAGGGCTTAGTCTCATGCAAAGAGAAGGCAATGCTTAGCCTTATTCAAATAGGGATATAGGGCTTAGCCTCATGCAAAAGGAGGAGACAATGCTTAGTCTCATGCAAAGAGAAGGCAATGCTTAGCCTTGTGCAAATAGGGGAGGCATGGCTTAGCTTCATGCAAGAATTGAGACAGAGCTTAGTCTCATGCAATGGGAAAATAGAAAATAAGAGCAGAATATTTCTTAACTGGAGGTATATTTGCGCTTGGCGATCCGGTTATTATAATGATTTTGAGTCGCACGTACTTGTGGTTATTCCTTATTCCTGCATCCAAAGAAAAATCGTGAGTTTTGCGGGGGAGGTTGGTTCGTGCCTTTGTCTGCTTGTTTTCCTTTGCTTTGCTCTGGAGATCTTGTTCGAGTTACCCTGGGTAACACCTGGCTGCCATAGAAATAAAGTTTTCGAAAACTATGCACTTGTTTGATGAAATAGAGTTATTTTAGAAAATATAGTGGTATATAATATCAAGTAAATTAGATGAAATAATGACTGCGACAATTTTAGAGACATTGCGGCTTCTTTGTGTCAGAATTTTAAGGTAAGTGATCCTTCGGCCGTTTTGCATGTAACGAAGTTTGTTGGACGTGCTTCAAAATTTTGAGAATCCTTCTCAAAATTCTGCCCCAATTACTTAATTGATTCTCTGACTGTCTTACATATGATGACGTCGGCTGGACTTGCTCCGGAATTTTGAGGGTCCTCCTCAAAATTCTACCCCAGTTTCTGTTTCTGGGTAAATGAAGATTTTATTTAAGATGTGACCAAACCCACAGGGCTGCCTACGTATCCCCTCTTAAACGGGAATCAAGTCAAGCGTAGTTCATTTACATCAGATGAAGAAATGTAAACAATCTAAACATAGTATCTCTTGATTGCGTTTGAATTGATAGGTTTTGGCCAAATTTCTCCGTCCATTTCTGCAAGTATGAGTGCTCCTCCTGTTAGTACTCGATGAACCATGTAGGGCCCTTGCCAATTGGGTGAAAATTTTCCTTTGGATTCATCTTGATGCGGGAAGATTCGCTTCAGCACTAGCTGCCCCGGTGTGAATTGTCTTGGTTTGACCCTTTTGTTGAAAGCTCTGGACATTCTTTTCTGATAAAGCTGACCATGACACACTGCATTCATCCTTTTTCCATCTATGAGGGCTAATTGCTCATAACAGCTCCTTATCCATTCTGCATAACTGAGTTTGGCTTCTTGTATGATCCTTAAGGAAGGAATTTCTACCTCGGCGGGAATGACAGCTTCGGTACCGTAAACCAGCAAATAGGGAGTTGACCCAATTGATGTGCGAACTGTGGTGCGGTATCCCAATAAGGCGAATGGTAACTTCTCGTGCCATTGCTTGTGATTTTCTACCATTTCCTTTGTATCTTCTTGATGTTCTTATTGGCAGCTTCCACGGCTCCGTTCATTTGAGGCCTGTATGCTGTGAAGTTTTTGTGCTTGATTTTGAAAGTTTCACACATGGCTTTCATCAGATCACTGTTGAGATTGGCAGCATTATCAGTGATGATGGACTCGGGAACCCCGAATCGACAAACAATACGATCCCTGACAAAATCTGTGACAACTTTCTTGGTTACAGCTTTGTAAGATGCAGCCTCTACCCATTTTGTGAAGTAATCGATGGCCACTAAAATGAACCTGTGCCCGTTAGAAGCAGTGGGTTCGATCGGGCCAATGACATCCATTCCCCAGGCAACAAAGGCCAAGGTGCACTTGTTGTATTGAGTTTGTTTGGCGGCACTCGTATCATATCTGCATGTATCTAGCATTGGTGGTGTCGCGCCCCCTTTTTCCTCCTCGCAGAGAACGTCCGGGTTTCGACATTTCATGGGGGAATAACTCTTTTCCTTTTGGGAATTGGGTATTTGAAGAGTCGCTACCTAACGGATTATGGTGCGTTAGGGCACCTTGAGCAATTAACTGATGGACTAGTTTGCATTACCAGAGATTTAGGGTAAGGGCTCGAAATAACCTTGAAGGGAAGGTGTTAGGCACCCCTCGCGGTCCACAACGGTGGGTCCCAAGCGAACTTATACTCATCTGAATTAGTCATTTTAACAGATAAATAGTTTGACCACGTACTTGCAAGTAAGGGCATGTTTTGACATTCTAAGCACATGTATGATTCAAGTAATGAAACAAGGGAAAACGTTTGAACAAGTTGCACATATATGAACAAAAGTAAATTCATTTAAACAATGGGAGTTGGGAAAAAGGTCCTAGGTTGGTTAGCCTACAGGATCATACCCACACAATGCCCGGTAATCACTCCTCAATGAGGGGCTACACGTGGCATTAGCGCGTAGTCATCCTATCCCTACTACCCAATTTCCTCCCCTTGGTCATAGCCTAAAGCGTTCTAGCAACCTTGAAATATATCCTAGGCGTGCATTACCCGTCCCTTCCTTGTGGTCCTGGAGGTATTTAGGACCTCTAATTTGGGTGGTTCTAGACCATCCTAAGGTGTTTAAAGGAGAAAAGTCTAAGCGTCAACCAAAACAAGTAGGACTGCATTAAAAGGGGGAACAAATAAAGGCTCACATTTTACCTCCACAGGCAGAAACAAATAAGTGCACGTCTCGAACAACCGTTTAAGAGGAAAAACCTTAGAACATGATGTCTAGATGAGCTGAGAGTATATAGTATTGAATTAGGACCAAACTGTCAAAGACCTATTCAGCTTGCCTACTGATTTTAGACCTGTTGAATATGAACAATCACGGATAACAGAACATGGTTTTACAGTTGCACAATATTAATCGCCCTATAGGCTTGCCTAGGCGTATAACAGTGATGTCCTATGAGCATGATATCTATTATTGAGTAGGGATACAGTAAAACTGTAAACAGTTTCAAGCGGGCAATTTGAATCCTATAGGTATGCTTTTTACTGACGTTGATTGAGAAACGAGTAGGTTAGTTAATCTGATTCAGAACTTGCAGGCGTGGGTTAAAGTTAGGCTGATTTTAGATCCTATAGGCATGATTTCTATTAAAGCCGTTTTAATCCTATAGACATGATTTCTAAGGAGATGAATTTGAATACATACTGTAAGGGAAACTGAAGTTCAATTACTTTACATCCTATAGGCATGATATCTAATTATAGAGCTGATTTAGATCCTATAGGCATGGCTTCTAATTGTGTGAAAGTAAAGCATGCGGAAATCACCAAAGCAGGTCCTATAGGCATATTATCTAACAAACACATTTTGAATTGAAGTAGACCCTATAAGCATGTTTTCTACCCGATTTTACCCACAATATGCAGCTACCCACCCCCTTTTCACTAATCACCCTAATTTTTGTTTACAATAATTATTACAGACCAAGAACTGAATATAAATTACATAAATGAAATAGAAGCTAAGCTATAGGGAGCCTGCAGCAGGCCCAAATGATTTCCAAGCCTCCAGTAGTCTCAAATGCCAGAGTTCCATAGCCAATTTCATGTCTAGGCGTGCCAGAGTTCCCAAAGGACCTCATGGATCCCAGGCAGTGCTCACACCTAGACCTTTCTCAAATAATAACTGATTATTGTGCAGTGCGGAAGTGCCAGCCCTGATATGCCAGAGTTTAGAGAGATCTCAAAGGTCTCAAGGGAATACACATATCAGAGGGGCAGAACCTAGTAATCTAAGAGTAAAGTGAGAGTGATTGACATAGTTTTGAAAAGGTTTTGAAAATAGTACAGAGATGACTCTAGGAGTGAAAAGGTTTTCTGAATCAGGAAATAGTTTGGTGGTAAAGGGCAGTTTGAAAAGAGTACCAAAACTCTTTTGAAAATAGCAGACAATCAATTGGTCATAAAACATCCAGATTCAGAAACACTCAACAAACAGATCTCACATGGGGTTAAAGGGATTGGGGTACATAAAAGTCATATTGGGGGCACATGGATAGGGTATAGAGGAAACATATAGTCAGCAACTGCATAAAACACTTAGGGTCTTAGAGACTTAGCAGGCTAGTCATGGTCAGTAAATAGTTAAGACAGATATCACAGATGTAATATAGAAAACTTGACATATCTTGAACAAGATTAAATATACAGGCAGGGTCAATCATATACATCAAATAACCAACATGATTACATAGTTAAGGGATTAAACAGATATTCACAAACAGGCTGGTGAAGTATCAGATAACTAGGTGAAGTGTAGGCATGTTAATCATACATTGAATAGGACAGAGTTTAGACATGCTAGGCAAAGAAGTAAGCAGGAAGACAAGTGGAATTCATAGCTGATGAACTAGTGCAGGAAGGAAACACATAAGGTTTGGGTTTCAAAATTTAACTAGAGACATACCAGTTGAAGAAAAGAGTGCAAAATATAAAGCAGATGTAGTTCCAATATCTAGCCTTGGCTTTCAGCCGGCTAGACTAGTGAATATCACAAGTAGCAGAGAAGAAAAGAGAGCTTTAGAGTGTAAGTGTGTTTCGTGAACTAATGTTCGTGTCTGAAGTGAGAATAGGAGGGAGTTTATATAGTAATCAAGAGTTGAACAAAATAAGGTAAAGAATCAATCATGTAGCAATTAGAGAAATTCAGGGAATCAATCACATGTAAAATTAGTAAGCCCTCCCTTTAATCAAGCGATAATCAATGGTAAAAGCAGGACAAATACTTAAGGAAGTAAATCGAGTACAGAGTAGGTAATTATGGGCGAATGCACATGGGTTTCAATTAAGGAAACAATCAGTAAGAATCAGCAAAAATAACAAATAAGGCAAGATAAAATTAATTAAGGTAAGCAGTTCATTTAGACCGAGTAAAGAGGTAAGAATCAAACGTTTTGTTAATGAAAAGTGTTCAAATCAAACCAGGAAATAAGGACATCAAAATAATCAAGGGTTCAATCAAAGAGAAAATCACGTAAAGAGTCAACAAGTATCACAAACAACTTAAATAAAGCAAGAAATAACAGTCAGAATGAACGTAGACATATAGGATCAGTAGAAAAGTTGAACCAAGAACTTAGTAGAGGCATATTAGGAAAAGAAACTCACGAGACATTTAAATTGCTAAAGAGAAATCACATGAACCAAGGCAAGAACATAGTTAGTACACCAGTACTCAGAAACCAAACGAGGAATGTCAAAAATTAGGGTTTTTAGTATAAACGAGTTAAGGTTGTAGCAAATTTACGAAATCAGTCAAAACATATAAGAAGCAGAAGATCAAACACTCAAAAATTACCAAATGTTTTGGAAAAAGAAATTTCAGGAAACCCTAGTTTAGAGAAAGATGAAAAATCACTCGAAAATGGTACGATTCTTGTAAAGAATCACAAGGTTTTTGTAAAACTCATACGAAATTAGTCCAAATCATCTCAGATCCAAGAGGTTCAGAAGAAAAAATTAGGGTTTCGAGGAGAACAACACAGAGGTGAAGAAACATGCTTAGAAACCCATAGATCATAGTCGATGTAGGACGATCTTACTCAGAATCACACTGGAACAGCCTGAAACAGGCGAGAAAGGGGCCATAGATGCAAGCCAACTAACCCTGGTCCATTGAGGACCCTGGAGATGGCAATACCAATGTGAGAGAGGCTACTGGAGGCCTAGGGGGTGGTGAGAAACCACCATAGATAGCCATAGATGAGTGACGATGAGGTCCGATTAGGGTTAGGTTTGAGAGCATTTGAGAGAGGAGAGGGATTTCAGGGCGGCAGATGGTGGGAAATAGAAGGGTTTTGGGGGTTGTTCGGGACTAAAAAAGGATGGGGTTGTTTGTGGCCGTTGATCTCTATGATCAACGGTCGAGATTGAAAGGGTTTCGGGGCCGGATCGGGTATTAGGGTTTGGGCTGGGTAAATTTAAATTGAAATTGGGCTGGTATTGGGTTGAAATGGGACTAAAATTGAAATAAAAATAGGCCAGATTTTAAATAGCCATTTTTAATAACTACATAATTCATAAAAACAATAAATGAGTTCTAAAAAATATTTTCGTGTACTTAAAATGATCTAAAATAGTTATTTAACATATTAAAAATATAAAAGATCATTTTATGCATAAATAGTGTAATTATGCATTAGTATGGGCTATTATTGCAAAGATGTGCAATTTAGCCTAAAAATATAAATATAATTGTAAAAAATGCACTGAAATATTTAAGCACTATGTTGGCATAAATAAAGAATTTAGATGACTAAATCATCACAAAAGTAATTTGAAGGATAATTATTGGATATTTATATAAATAAAAAGAGAAGGAATAAATTGATTTGGAGCTTTTACAATTATAGAAAAATTATAAAAAATGTTTATGCATGCTTATAACTGCATATGTGCTATTTGGGAAAATATATATATGTATTAAAAAATATATGAGAAAAATTTGGTATCAACAGCTGCCCCTCTTTACCCGGAAAGGATGAAGAGTTTTCGGGTAAAGAAATGATGGCCAATTTTGACCGGATGGGATGCTTTGAAAGATAGAGGCTGGACTCCGGTCTTGAGTTGCCTACATATCCCTGGTTTTATAGAAATCAGTCCATGTGTAGTTCTGGATTCATTGGCGGAATATACCGATGAAGTCATTGCGAGAACGGACACGTGGTGCAAGAGCGATTATGGTGAACGGTTAAGTTTGAGATAGTTTGAAGGAAATGGAGCGAGGACGCTCCTGCTAGGATAGGGGTTGCTTTCTGATCACCCGCATATAAAGAGATGCTACAGACATATATTTGTGCGGAAATTTAAACATGATGCAGATTCCCTTTGGACCATGAAAGTTGTCCTTAGACGGTTAAGGATGACGTCCTCGGGCCATGATGTCCTGGGCCATGAATTGTTTAGTGGGGGATTTGCAGGCAATGAAATGGTGTTCTCGGGCCATGCAGATGGTGCCTCCGAACCATGATGCCTTTGAATAATGATATGCCAATTTGAGAGATCCTCAGGCCACGACATGGTGTCTTCCGGCTATGAGGATGATGCCTTTAGACTATGACGCCTTTGGATAGATTGGCGATATTTCAGCCCATGAGGTGCAATAATATGATGATGAAAAGACAAGGCTTAGTCTTACGAGAGGAAGGGCAGAGCTTAGCCTGATAGAAGAGCAAATAAACAGTACGGAGTAGAGCAACATTTATGCAAGGAGGGGAAATGTTTAGTCCCCTGCAAATGGGGAGGCAAGGATTAGCCTCATGCAAACAGGGAGGCAAGGATTAGCCTCATGCAATTAGGGAGGCAAGGATTAGCCTCATGCACGATATGGAGGTAGGAATTAGTCTCATGCAAGTATAGAGGCAAGGATTAGCCTCATGCAAGATATGGAAGCAGGGATTAGCCTCATGCAGATGGGGAGGCAGGGATTAGCCTCATGCAAGATAGGGAGGCAAGGATTAGCCTCATGCAAATATGGAGGCAACGATTAGCCTCATGCAAATATGGAGGCAAGGATTAGCCTCATGCAAGATAGGGAGGCAAGGATTAGCCTCATGTAGGTAGGGAGGCAAGGATTAGCCTCATGCAGGTATGGAGGCAGGGATTAGCCTCATGCAGGTAGGGAGGCAAGGATTAGCCTCATGCCAATGGGGAGGCAACGATTAGCCTCATACAAGTAGGGAGGCGGGGATTATCCTCATGCAAGTAGGGAGGTAGGGATTAGCCTCATGCAAGTAGGGAGGCAGGGATTAGCCTCATGCAAATACGGAAGGCATGGATTAGCCTCATGCAAATATGGAGGCAAGGATTAGCCTCATGCAGGTAGGGAGGCAGGGATTAGCCTCATGCAGATAGGGAGGCAAGAATTAGCCTCACGCAAGTGGGGAGGCAAGGATTAGCCTCATGCAGATATGTGGGACAGGACTTAGTCCCATGCAAAGAACGAGTAGCAATAAGAGTAGCATATGTCTTAGCTGGAGATATATTCAGTGTCTTGTTACATCTATATATTTGCGGACGCTATTGCTACGTCAGATGTACCTGCATTCAAACAAAAATTGTAAGTTTTGTGGGGGGGGGGGGGGGTAGGGGGAAGGTTGGTTCGTGCTTCTGATCGTTGGCCTTGCTTTGCTCCGTTCTGGAGGCCTTTCGAGTTTTCCTGGGTAACCTGACTGTTACGGAAATAGAGTTTTTGAAAAATATGCAATTATTGATAAAAATAGAGTTATTTGGAAACATGTTGAAATATCAAGTAATTTAGATGAACTAGTGGCTGTAACACATTTCAGAGACACTGCAACTTTCTTATGTTAGAATTTTGAGGGCCCTCCTCAAAATTCTGCCCCAGTTTGGTAGATGATCCTTCGGCCGCTTGCAAGTAACGAGTCTTGTTGAACCTTCTTCGGAATTTTGAGAATCCTTCTCAAAATTCTGCCCCAGTTTCTTAATCGATTTCTGACTGTCTGACATATGTTGGCGTTGGCTGGACTTGCTCCGGAATTTTGGGGGTCCTCCTCAAAATTCTGCCCCAGTTTCTGATCTTGGGGGGGAAATGGAAATTTTTTTATGATATGACCGAACCCATAAGGCTGCCTACGTATCCCCTCTTAAACGAGAATCAGGTCAAGCGTAGTATCTTTTGACTGCGTCTGAATTGATTGGTTTTTGCCAAATTTCTCCATCCATTTCTGCAAGTATAAGTGCACCTCCTGTCAGCACCCTGTGAACCATGTAAGGACCTTGCTAGTTGGGAGAGAATTTCCCTTTGGCTTCATCTTGATGTGGGAAGATCTTCTTCAGCACCAACTGTCCTAGTGCAAATTGTCTTGGTTTGACCCTTTTGTTTCAAGCTCTGGACATTCTGTTCTGATAAAGCTGACCGTGGCATACTGCATTCTTCCTTTTTCCGTCTATAAGGGCCATTTTTTCGTAGCGGCTCCTTGTCCATTCTGCGTCGCTGAGTTCGACTTCCTGTATGATTCTTAAAGAAGGAATCTCTACCTCGGCCGGGATGACAGCTTTGGTACCATAAACCAGCATGTAGGGAGTTTCCCCGGTTGATGTACGAACTGTGGTGCGGTATCCCAACAGAGCAAAAAGTAGTTTCTCGTGCCATTGTTTGTGGTTTTCTACCATCTTCCTTAGTATCTTTTTGATGTTTTTGTTGGCGGCTTCCACGTCTCCATTTATCTGAGGTCCATAGGCTGTGGAATTCTTGTGCTTGATTTTGAAAGTTCCGCACATGGCTTTCATCAGATCACTGTTGACGTTGGCGGCATTATCAGTGACAATGGACTCGGGAACTCCAAATCGGCAAACAATACGATCTTTGACAAAATCTGCGACGACTTTCTTGGTTATAGCTTTGTAAGATGCAGCCTCTACCCATTTTGTGAAGTAATCAATGGCTACCAGACTAAACCTGTGTCCGTTTGAAGCGGTGGGCTCAATCGGACTGATGACATCCATTCCCCAGGTGGCGAATGGCCAAGGCGAGCTTGTTGCGTTGAGTCATTTGGCGGCACTTTTATCATATCAGCATGCACTTGACATTGGTAGCATTTGCGGACATACTGGACGCAGTCGGTCTCCATGGTCATCCAAAAGTAACCGGCCCTGAGTATCTTCTTGGCCAAGACAAAACCATTCATATGCGGGCCACAGGTCCCGGCATGTATCTCCTCAAGTAGTTTAGAAGCTTCTTTTGCGTCGACACATCTTAGCAATCCTAAATCAGGAGTTCATCTGTACAAATTTCCTCCACAGTGAAAGAAGTGATTGGACAATCTCCGAAGTGTGCATTTCTGAGTGTAGTTTGCATGCTTCGGATATTCTCCTTTCTCCAAATACTCCTTGATGTCGTGGAATCAAGGTTTTCCATCTGTTTCTTCCTCAACATGGGCACAATAAGCCGGTTGATTATGGACTTTTACTGGGATGGGATCAATGAAGTTCTTGTCCAGGTGTTGTATCATAGATGACAAGGTGGCCAATGCATCGGCAAACTCATTCTGAATTCTGGGTACATGCCGAAACTCTATCTTGGTGAACCTCTTTCTCGATTCCTGCACATGGTGGAGATATGGAAATATCTTGGAATTCTTGGTGGCCCACTCTCCTTGTACCTGGTGCATAAGAAAATTTGAATCACCAATTACTAGTAGCTCCTGAATGTTCATGTCGATTGCCATGTTGAGTCCTAATATGCAGGCTTCATACTCCGCCATGTTGTTAGTGCAGGGAAACCTGAGTCTAGCAGATACCGGATAATGTTGACCTGTTTCTGATACCAAAACTGCTCGAATGCCCACTCCTTTAAAATTTGCAGCTCGTCAAAGAACATCCTCCAACCGTCGTATGCTTCAGTAATGTCCTCTCCTACGAATGACACCTCTTCATCAGGAAAAAACGTTTTCAAGGGTTCGTATTCTCCTCCCACCGGATTCTCAGCAAGATGATCTACCAATGCTTGTCCTTTGACCACCTTTTGAGTTACGTAGACGATATCGAACTCACTCAACAGTATTTGCCATTTGGCCAAGTTCTCGGTCGGCATGGGTTTCTGAAATATGTACTTCAAAGGGTCCATCCTGGATATGAGGTATGTGGTATAGGCACAGAAGTAATGCCTCAATTTCTGAGTTGTCCAGGTCAAAGCACTGCAAGTGCGTTCCAAAAGAGAGTACCGTGCTTCGTAAGGCGTGAACTTCTTACTCAAGTAGTGTATGGATTGTTTCTTTCTCCCTGTCTCATCATGTTGTCCCAGAACGAACCCGAAGGCTCCATCCAATACAGATAGATAGAGTAACAAAGTTCATCCTGGTTCTGGCGGGACCAAGACCAGCGGTGTGGACAGGTACTCCTTGATTTTGTCAAAAGCTTTCTGACAATCCTCGGTCCAGCTTGTCTCAGCATCTTTCCTCAGCATCTTGAAGATCGGTACACATATGACTGTGGACTGTGCTATGAAGCGATTGATATAATTGAGATGCCCTAGGAAGCTCATCACGTCCTTTTTGCTCCTAGGTGGCGGTAACTCCTGAATAGCCTTGACTTTAGACGGATCTAGCTAGATCCGTCGATGGTTGACAATGAATCCCAATAACTTTCCCGCGAGAGCCCCGATTGCACATTTGGCGAGGTTTAGTTTCAAGTTGTACCTCCTTAGTCCGTCGAAGGACTTTCTCAAGTATGCTATGTGGTCTGCGGCCCTCTTGGATTTGATAATGCCGTCGTCCACATACACCTCTATCTCCTTGTGTATCATATCTTGGAAGATGGTTGTCATGGCTCTCATGTAGGTAGCCCCAGCATTCTTTAGATCGAACGACATCATCTTGTAGCAGTTTACCCCCCATGGTGTGATAAAAGTTATTTTCTCTGCGTCTCTTCATCCATCCAGATCTGGTGATAACTCGCGAAGCAATCTACAAAAGATTGGAATTCATGCTTGGCGCAATTGTCTATCAAGATGTGTATATTTGGAAGTGAAAAGTCGTCCTTGGGACTTGCTTTGTTTAGGTCCCGATAGTCAACACACACTCTGACGTATACATCTTTCTTCAGAATTGGCACAATGTTGGCTAACCAGGTTGGGTACTCAACCACCCTGAGAACATTAGCTTTGATCTGCTTGGTAACTTCCTCCTTGATTTTCAGGCTCATGTCTGGTTTGAATTTTTTGGGTTTCTGCTTCACCAGCGGACACATTGGATTGGTAGGTAACTTGTGAGCCACTATGGACGTGCTCAAACCTGTCATGTCGTCATATGACCATGCAAAAATATCCTCGTACTCCCTTAAGAAACGAATGTACTCTTCCTTCTCTATTGGTGATAAGTGAATGCTGATGCGAGTCTCTTTGACGGTCTCGGCGTCCCCTAAATTTACTGCTTTGGCTTCGTCCAGATTGGACTTAGGCTTATTCTCAAAGTTCTCCACCTCCCTGACAACTTCCTCAGGTATCTCGTCTTCTTCATCTGAATCACTGTTCTCATGATGCGTTGCCTCATTACATGTCACAGTCACCGGTTCATCAGGAAAAGTAATAATAACGATGTAGAAAGAAAAAGTGTTGAAAATAGTAATGAATAATAAGGAGCAAATGCATTTGATTAAAATTAAACGACATCCAGACAAATACAGCTCGATGAATCGAGCATTAATTTTGAAACAAGCAAGTCTTTAAAACAAAGTTATTGAAAATTTAAAATGCCTAGAGTGGCTGTAGAATAAAATCTGCCCAGCTACCCAGGGACTCGGCGGGCCCGAGATGGTGTGGCGGTCCAGTTCCTGAGAACAACTCCTTTTTCCACATTCTGAATAGTGAGGCCTTCTTCCTCCTCCTCCTCAATTATTGCACTGCAGTCCATGTCTTCGTCCGCCAAAAACAGATTCTTCAGCCCAACTAATGCCTCTTCTTCTGCAGTTCCCCATATTTTATCAGCTTGGTGAAAGGCTCGATCCAGATGTGGCACTGGTTGCTAAAGAGGGTAGTACGGTCGACGCTATGGAGGCGACCAATCTTTATACTCTTGCCATGTGTACTGGTATCCGAGCCCGAAATTAGTGCCATGACCCTTCAGCTGTATCAGTGTAGTAATACCCTGGAGATTCTTTCCGAGCCCTTTCCCGGGTTCATACCCGGACCATGCCAGAATGCTTTCTATTTTGCTGCTCCACCATTTGTATTTCTCAATGGCGTTGACACGTTCGATGTGATGATAGGTTTTTCCTCCTAGCCTCCTTCAGTTTTCGATAGCCGGAATGGTTTGGCTGGTGTAAATGGTGTTACTCTCGTCCCCAAGAATGATCACCTCCTGATGGTTCCATTCAAACTTTACTGCCTGATGCAAGGTTGATGCCACAACCCTAGCGGCGTGTATCCATGGTCGTCCTAGCACCAAATTGTAGGATGCAGATATGTCCAGCACTTGAAACTCGACATCGAACTACATTGGCCCCATTTGTAGACAGTGATTGATTTCCCCGATGGTAGCTCTTTGAGACCCATCAAAAGCCTTCACGTTCATTGTCTTTTCTCGTATCTCGTATAGGCCTTTGCCCAACTTCTTCAGTGTTGTTAATGGGCAAATATTAAGACTGGATCCTCCATCAATCAGGACCCTGGTAATGAAATAATCTTCGCATCGCACTGTGATGTGCAGTGCTCTGTTGTGATTCAAACCCTCAGGCGGCACTCATCCTCGTGGAAAGTGATTTTGTGACTTTCCAACACCTGTCCTACCATGTTAGCCATTTCTCCGCTTGTGATGTTATTGGGCACATAAGCTTCGCTCAACACTTTCATTAAAGCATTCTTGTGCGCCTCTGAGTTTTGCAACAGTGACAAGATGGATATCTGAGCTGGGGTTTTGCTCAAATGATCAATGACGGAATACTCCTTTGCTTGTACTTTCCTCCAAAGGTCATCTGGCCTTGTTTCAATGACAGGCTGCTTGGCAGTGGCATCCCTACTTGGTCCTCCCAGGTGTTCAGGTGTATAGATTCTTCCGGTCCTAGTCATTCCTTGTGCGGCGTCGAATTCCTCCATCTTCGCCTTTCCTTTTCGCCGAGCTTCGGCAACATTATCCCAAGGTATTGCTTTTGAATTGAAAGGAGGTGTGGTCGATACTGTCACTGTGAAAGGTGCGACCACTTCCACTTCAAAAGGAACAGGGATGGCCGCAGGTGGAGCCACCTCTACTTCAAATGGAATTGATGTGGCCGCCTCAATCTCGATTGGCGACCGAGTCTGTACTACAATAGGGGTGAGGGTGACTGAGGGTTTAAGGTCATCACCTTCCCGAATCTTCTCTTTCAATGCTCGACACTCGTCAGTGGTGTTCCCTGTTGATACCCAATTTTTCCCTGTATATTTTTATATGCAAAATAATTTCAAAATAGTATATATATGCATATATAAGTGTGTCCACGTGTTTTAGTATTTTTCCTAATTTTNGTGTTGTCAAATTTATTTCCTTGATTCTTCTTGATTCTTGAATTTAAATGTCTTGAATCGGTACGTGCGCCGAATCCTTTGAATGTCTACTCGTGCCTCTTCCTTTGCCTTTGCTCGCATCCATTGCTACTCATGCCTCTTGGCTAGTTGAAATTCTTTGACCATTTGACCAGTCTACGTGTCACAGACACGTTATCTCCATACTATTTTGATATGTAAACTCAATTTTCCCAATACAATATGATCAATGTTCCAAACCTGAGGCACAAAGTTGTCAAAAATCACTTTCTCCGGCCACGTCCACATAGCTCTATGATGGTTCAAACTATTCTTCGAAGTAGGAAGCAGAGGCTTTGATATATAGTTAGGACTTTTTATGTATTGTATTAGGCCTTATGTCAGGATGGTATGGTTGTTTTTTTGGGACTTAGCACATATGACAAATCATAAGCATGTGGAACTCCTTTGGATCTGTCTTATGTATTGGGTTAGGTCTAATTTTATTTTTCTGTTATGTATTATTTTATGGGAGGTTTTGGTGTTATGTCCCCCTCCTATGTTTAAAAGAAATTATAAATTTCTCATATTTGATTACTCTTTTTTTTTGAAGGAAAAATTTTTGGACTTCTATAAATTGAAGATCCTTCCTTCTCATTTAACAGCATCCATAATGTAGTCAAAAGGGGTTTGAAAGTCTTGTTTATGAGAAGAATTTATGGGACACGTGGTAGCAAGCCACTTGTGTGTGCCTCTTTGTGAGGCTGTTCTTTCGATATTTTATACTCTCTTTTATATAGTAGATTGCTCATCTCCGCATGTGGACGTAAGTTAATTGATCGAACCACGTTAAATATTTGTGTCTCTTTTGGTATATTTCTCTTTTATTGTCAGATTTATCGTCGTTCAAGATTTGTTTTACTAACTTCTGTATGACACATAATTATTTCGATCCTAACATAATTTGGATTTATACTTGCGTCTTACAGTAACTTTTGATCCCCTTTACCACTACACCTGAGCTTTTGATATATTAAGGGGGTGAATTCAATGGTTCATATATGACAAAAACATTACTTTGCACGTTTACACGGTATATTTTTTTGCATGCAAAATATCGATTTTAAAAAATATTATATTTTATATCTATTTAGAAAAAATATTCAGAACTCAATGACCTTGAAATAGATGGCCTTAATTTTTTTGCCGATGCTTGTCCCATGGGCAAATCTTTAAAGTCAAAGTCAAAAGTATAGCCCATGGACAAAAAAAAGGGGCAACACTTATTAAACTTAAAGTTGTGTCCATGGAGCAAGCGGTGCAGAAAAGTCAAGAGTGGTACCGAAATGTCCTATTTGTGCAATTCACCAAAAAAATATTTATAAAATACCCAAAAGTCTATAAATAGCCATGTATACCTTCGAGCTACAGTCAGACCTCTCTATAACAACCATTTATTATAAAAGCCAAGTTTTCCTCAGAACCGATTTTTAAGTTATATTTTATCTCTCTATAAACTTTTTACATACAACAGCAAGAACCATATTTATAGTAGCACGCTCTTTGTAAAATACTCCTCTATGCCAGCCATTTAGAATCTTTAAGATTACTAATAATAATTCTAAAAATATGCACATAATTTTTTCCATTAAACAAAGTTTCTACCTTGCATAAGATGTAAGATTTGAAGATTTACACGTGATACTCTTTCCGTTGGACAACTTCAGAAAATGAAGCGGAGCCTTGACGTAACTGATAAAGTTGCTGCCATGCAACAGGAGGTCACGGGTTCGAGCCGTGGAAACAGCCTCTTGCAGAAATGCAGGGTAAGACTACGTACAATAGACCCTTGTGGTCCGGCCCTTCCCCGGACCCTGCGCATAGCGAGAGCATAGTGCACTGGGCTGCCCTTTTGGACAATATCAATAAATAGTTAGGTACAAAATTTAACTGTTAAGCTCTTTGATTATCTTCAAGGAAAACTATTGTATACCTTTTGCTAAAAATTTGGACACGAACCTTCGCCAATTCAAACGTTATATCGCTAGTGAGAGAATGATATTCACCAAACAAGTTATAATAACAAAGTTCTTCCATCAATCTTGAAAGAATTTATTTTTCTAGGCAACTTTAAAATGTCTGACTTAGAGTTTAAATCTTTATTCATTTAGTTATAAATTTATTAATAATGTATTAGCTTTCTTCAATATTTAATTCGTGAAATATGCATATCTTTTGAGATTTTAAATTTGAATAATTTTCTTATCTTTTATATGTAATACTAAAAAAAGGAAAAATAAACGATTTTTGTATAATTTTTATCTATATAATAGCCAAAAAATATTTTAACAACAAATGTTGTTATAGGTGTATAACAGTCGTTCACTATAAAATCAAAAAATATCGAAATAAAAATGGATGTTATAAAGAAGGTTGACTGTATATGATTCACATGTTATACACCTTAATAGTATAAAACAATGTGAATCAACTATTCTTACTGTTGTATACCTTGAGGATTTACAACTATGTGAATTCCATAAGTCAAATGTACACAACGTATAAAATTGTGCTATATAGTTTCTTATAGACAAATTTTATAAACGGGTACCATTGTCTATGTGGAGGGCATAAGTTTATGTGAAATCATGCTCCTAGATTTTGAATTGTTCTGAAACGTTGGCTAATTAATTGTTGATTAGCAGACTGAAAAGTGACTATTTGTCCATTTTTCTTCTCGAGCCAATCCCATAATGTTGGTTTATCTAGTTTATTATATTACCTGCTATCTAGATTGTTAAGTTTTAGAATTTTACTAATGTTTATTAATCCTAAAAAACTTTGACTAATGATATATTCTTGTATGCAAATTCTGGTGAGAAACAATGTTACAAGAAGATCTACCCAACGGCTAAGTATTTTTTAATCTTGCTGTTCATGGAAAATAAATCAATTAGCCTAAGAACAAAGAAGGAAAGCCAATCCATCAGCATTGTCCAAGATCCTCAAGTGCACAAGAATGGGAAGAGAGCAAATCATGGCCAACAATCAAATAAAGAAGATTCTGCAGAAGCTCAAGTCTAGAAGAAATGAAGGAAGCAATCTGCCAAGATTGGAATGAAGGATGCAATCCGCCAAAATTATCTCAAATCAAGGAAGAATGAAGGAAGCAATTCGTAAGGAATAAAGATGAATCTAGCTACCGTTTCAAGCTGGATTCATGAGGCTACCCTTGGGTCTTTCTGTTAGATGTATATGCCTCACAAGGAAAGGACTCCTAGAATTGTTGCAATACAATCCCAGAAGACAAGAAAGCAGAAGACTCATAAGCAATAAAGGAAGAAGTAGAAGAACATTGAAAGGCGCGCAACTACATTACTTGAAGAAAGATTTTGTTTCCTTCGTAACAAAATTGGTATCTGTACAATTCCTGCATAACTGTATTTAATGTTTTCCATAATTATTTTAATTTATTTCCATATATCTCGTAATTTTTTCCCCAAAAATCTTTTAAGTACTTGATTAGTCTATACATGCATTTATTGTGAACCGATAGCGAGTGTTGCAGAAGGCAACTTTTCAGTTTCCTTTCATACGTCTCTCCGAGAATCGAGGCGACATCTCTAATCCTTTTTAACCCCTTTTCCCTCGACTATATCTCTCATTCTCTCAAAGAAACCAAATTTCTATCTCTCTGTTTTCCTCTACTCATGGCTAAAACCAAACCCCCTCCTTCCTCCTCCATATCCAGAAGAAGCCATCGCTTCAAGAAATCAAAGATGACCCCGTTGATATAGAATCCTGCGAAAACACAGATCATTTACTGACGGAAGAAAATTCGAGTGACTCTCAAGAAGACATCCACATCTCCCAAAAGAGTGCAGGAAAACGACCAATGAAGTCCATCCCCAAATAATCTTCTCAAAAAAAGGGAAAAACTAAAAGTGTAGAGTTTGGTCCTGAAGACAAGATGAATTTCTATGGCTCTGAGGAGAAGGCTAGGTTTGTTGCCTTCAAAGGAAAGTCGATTGTTTTTTGCCGCACTGTAAGTTTAAAGTCTATGCAAAACTCTCACTGTGATGTTCTGTCTATTTTCAAAACTCAGAAACTTGTCTCTCTATTTGCTACTGTTGGTGATATTGTCTATGAAGAGCATGTGCATATGTTTTATGCAAATCTGTTTGGGAATGATAAAGATGATCTAGAATCCATGGTCTTAGGAACTCGTATTATTCTTGATTCTTATCAATTTGAGAAAAAAAATTCCATAAAGTTTGTTGGGTACAATTTTTTTGTGCAACATTCTTGGCTAGATAATTATGAAGTATCGTTTGAAAAAGCCAAGAGTGTATTGTCTGAAAACCCCCCTGATATAGGACCAAAGAACTTAAAATTTGAACATCGTGTTCTAGCCCATGTTATAGCAACCACTTTGCTCTCCCGTACTGGTTCACTGAGTACTTTGTCTCTCAAAGATGTATTCATTCTGTATTGTTTGGCAAATGGTAAAGCTATCAACTGGTTTGCCTGGGTACGTCAAAACATGCTTGAAAGTTATCAGGGATGTTTCATCTTTTGCGAACAGTCTGCCCTATGGTTTACTAATATCTCGCATCTTGAAAGTCATGAAAGTGGATTTATCTCTCTATGCTCCTAAAACTATCTCCAGCACCTATGACAAAACTGCCTTTTCCATGATGGGATATACCTTGATTGAGGGAACTTGGCTTAAGAAAGACAAAGCACCAGAGTTCATCCCTACTCAAAGCAGTAGGGGGGATCAAATCTGAAGTCAACAAATCCTCTTCCTCAGACCAGTCGATGCTGATACAGCAAAATATTGCAGGTATAAGGAATTCTCTATGCAGGAGGAGGTGGACAAGATCAGGGAAGTAACCAAGGAAACTGGAGTAGACGTGGCTAAGCTAAGGATCACTCTCCAAGCCATAAGGAGGTAAGGGATCAGGGCCATGCAGGATGTCACTGAGAAGCTGACCAAAGTCACCAAAGATATTGATGCCTCTTATGACAGCTTCTGCACTAAAGTGATCAACACTCTGAAGTACTTCCTTGGAAGAAATTAAGTTTCTAGGATGCTTAAGACGGTCTTTTTAGTTTTATTTTATGTGGTGGTTTAAGACTGTTTCTTTTGGTTGTGTCATGGATGAGCATGTCAGTCGACTATGCTCACTATAACTGCTTAGCTGTAAATAATTTTCGCCTGCTTAGTTAGTACTATTATTGCAAATTGTTTCTCTTGCTCTTTTTCATTGATGTCAATGGGGGAGAAGAAAGAAAAAAGAGTACAAGTTCAAGAAGGTTCAAGACCAACACACAAGAACTAGCTTGAAGACAGGGGGAGCACACTTGAAAAGGGGAAGAATCCATAAATTAGTCAAACTCTTTTTAAATTATTGTCATCATAAAAAATGGGGAGATTGTTAAGTTTAGAATTTTAATAATGTTCAATAATTCAAAAGAAGCTTTGACTAATCATATATTCATGTATGCAAATTCTAGTGAGCAACACTGTTGCTAAAAGGGAAAAAGATCTACTCAACGGCTATGTATTGTTTAACCTTGCTTTACATGGAAAATAAATCAATTATCCTAAGAACAAAGAAGGAAAGCCAATCAATCAGCATTGTCCAAGATCCTCAAGTGCGCAAGAATGGGAAGAGAGCAAATCACGGTCATCAATCAAATTCAGAAGATTCTGCAGAAGCTAGTAACGACCGGCCTGGTCGTTTTGCCTTTTTGAACCCCGTTCCCTTAAATAAAACTTCTCGTGCTTGCTTTAGCTAATTTACGACTTGCGGGGACGGTCGGTTCGGGATTTGGAAGAGTTTTGGGTGAAATATGCTCATTTGATTCCTTAGAATTTCTTAAAAGGCTAAGTTTGACTTTGGTCAACATTTTGAGCAAACGCACCCGGATTCCAGATTTGACGGTCCCGAAGGGTCCGTAGGAAAATATGGGATCTGGACGTATGCCCGGAATCGAATTCCGAGGTCCCTAGCCCGAGTAATGAATTTTTATTAGAAATTATTAATCTAAAATTTTAAGGATTTAAAGAAACTAATTAAATATAGATTTCCTAGGTATCGGGCTCGTATTTTGGTTCTGAGGCCCGGTGAAGGTGTTGATACCCAATTTTTCTCTATGTATTTTTATATGCAAATACTTTCAAAATAACATATATAACTATGCCCAAGTGTTTTAGTATTTTTTCTAATTTTTAAAGGGTTTTTAAATCAATTTATTGTCCATTTTAGCAGTACAAAAACCAATAATTATTCCCAAAATTATTCTTTTATTGGTGAATAACTTATTTTATTCTCATATTTATACCAAAATGTAGCTAGGGTAATTTCTATACATTTATACAAATTTATTTGGTACTTTAAAAGCCAAATTTCATATAATTGCAATTTTAGCCTATTTTAAGAATTAACAACATTTTATAATTATGAAATTTGTTCCAATATTTTTAAATTAAAATTTGTATATTATTAACTGATCCAGTACTTTTAATTTGTTTTTTGAAATCATTTTTTACTATTTTTATAAATTAAAAGGGAAAACTGGCTATTTAAAATATGGCCCCATTTCGTTTCAATTATGGCCAAATTGATCCCCCTAATTGACCCAATTTCAAACCCTT
Organism: Nicotiana attenuata; assembly: GCF_001879085.1. NCBI lineage: Eukaryota > Viridiplantae > Streptophyta > Magnoliopsida > Solanales > Solanaceae > Nicotiana > Nicotiana attenuata. The sequence goes on from NW_017672968.1 coordinate 142,298, forward strand.
AACAAACCAACCCAATTTCAATCCAACCCGCCTCCGACCCAACCAATTTAACCCGCCCGGCCCTCTCTTCTAATCTAGGCCGTTAATAATTTTGATTAACGGCCATGATCATTCCTTGCCTTTTTAATCCCCAAAGACTACCCTAATCCCCCTCATTCTCTTCTATCAGCCGCCTCTGAAATCCCTCTCCTCTCAAACTCTCTCGAAACCCTAGCCTCTCTCGTCATCTTCAACCTCAATCTCACCGGAATCCATGGACTCTCAGGCCATGGATAGCTTCAATTCATCTCCCTCTGCTCTTAAACACTTGGTATTCGAAGGTTCAAGGTCTGACCTCGAAGGTTTTCGTTCAGATCTTCGCCAATTCAAGGTTCTATGGCCATCTCTAGCCCAGCTCCGGCACTATGGTGTTTTGAGCCTGGCTCTGACTTATCCGACTCAGATCGGTCCTTTTCCAAGCCTTTCTCATTCTAGGGTTCTTCTGAAACCCTAACTATTCGAGGTTCTCTCCGATTTTTCTTAGATCTGTCACATATATGTGCTCTACTTGGGTTTTTAAACAATTTCCCCAATTTTTTTCTTTCAAAATTATCTCTTAAAAATCACTTCTCTTCGATTTAGGGTTTTCTGAAAGGTTCAAAATGTTTCCGACTTTTCTTTTCCTTTCTTTGTGTGTATTTGTCACGCATGTGCTTCTACTGCTTTCTTATGCTCTCTCTCTACTATACATGTCCTTCTGTGCTTTGTTTTTCTACTGTGGTACCTATATGTTCTTTTGCTATACTTTTCCGGTATTTTTGTGTTTTTCTACTGTATGTATTTCCTACTGAGTTCTTATGTTTGTTTTCCTTCTACTGAACTTTGCTTGAGTTCTTCTAAAAGACCTCTTTAAACATATTTCCACTATTGTGTTCTTAAGTGCTATTGTTTTCTCTTCTACTGAACCCTGTTTAAGTCTCTTCTAAAAGGTTTTTCTTAAACATGTTTCTTCTACTACCATGTTGTTCTCTCATTAATGCTTCGAGTTAGTTTCTTCACTCTGTTTGCTATAAATTTTCTGTTGTATTTGCTTGTCTTCTCATGAGATTCTGAAAAGAAATCTCTGAGCCTGTTGCCTCCTCATCTCTGTATTTTGACTCGAGTCGAAAACCCTAGAATTTGGGGGGGTTTCCTTCGAGTTTGGTCATATGATCAGACTAGGGTTCTGTTTGAGAACCCTGGACTCTTTCAAACTTATTTCCGAGTCTATGAACTAAGTTTGAACTTCTTTGTTTATGATTCTGAACTTTTAAATTCTTCTATACTAGACTCTTCTACTGATTAGCATGATAGTTCTTTGTGCTTAAGCGTGGCTGTATGCTTTTGTATGTGTGATGGATTCTTTCATCCAGAAAGGTTTTCCAACTTATGATTGATTCAAAATCCTTTTTTTTAGGTTTGATTGATTGTTACTGATTTTCCTTAACTCAAAATCTTTCCCATCTTTCTGACTTGGTTCATTCATACAAAATCTTCAATCTTTTATTGACTATCTGTTAATTGATTCCCTTGCCTTATTTGCACAAACCGTGTACTATCAAGACTTTTTCCTTAAATATACCTCTATGTATTTACCCATCTTGTACTGCTTTGAAAAGGTGTTTGATTAATCTCTTTCCTTAATTATTTTTACCCGTTTGAAATCAGAATCCCTTAATTAAAGGGAAAGCTTGTGAAATTGATTTTCAAACTATTTTCTTACCTATTTCTTCTTGCTTTCCACACTATAAAAGGGCATGACCCTTCTGCACTTTCAAGAGAACACATTACACGAATAACGACACATTACACGATTAGCACACATTAAACACTTCAGACACTTATAATCTCACAGTTCTCTTCTAAACTCATAGCATTCTGACTACTTGTTTGCACTTTGGCTTTACAAGACTACTGCTTTCTTTTGCTTGTTTCCTTGAGACTGGTATGTTCTAGTTTTGGTTTAAGCATCATCCCAATGTGTTTACTTACAGCTTTTACATCCATGACTATTTACTGTTTATGTGAAGTTTAAATGTCAATTAGCATGTTAATTTCCTTTCATCGATTCTGCTGTGAATCCCTGCACCCCTGTTTCCCTCTGTGTGCTTTAAGTTGTAGTTCAGAACATGGCAATATGCAAGTTATTGCCCATGTTTGGACTTGATCCCTTTGGGGATCCTAACTCCCAAAACAATGTGTTCTAACAGGCTGGTGGGGTGTGCCAGCACTTCCTATTGCTAGGTATGCCCACTAGCCTGTCTTTGCCACTTCCCCTTTTCCCCTTTTCAGAATTTCTTCTATGCACTTACACTCATTCCTAGTTTCTAAGTTCTTCCCCCCCTCCCCCCTCCTATGAGCCATGCTTTGGGACCTTGAGTTCCCTCTGAACTTGAACACTTGAGGGCTGGCCCTTCCACACTGCACTATGTCTCAATCTTGCAATGTATTTGGGTATGAGCACTGCCCGGAGTCCATGAAGCTCTTAGGGAACTCTGACACACCCCAAATGAGAAAGGCTTTTGATCTTGGTCTTTGGAGTTGGTTTACTTCATGCTTCAGGCAGGAAACCTGAATCAGGCTCTCCTTGGTTGTAATTTTATTTTTTATGATGCAATTTCTTTATTTTATTTTGGTCTGTAACAATTTTGTAATAAACTTCTGGGGTGATTAGTGAAAAAGGGAAGGGTAACCATGCATGCAAAGGGGTAGATATCATGTTCATAGGAAATATTTACACTTCTACACTCATGTATCTTGTTTTCACCTTTCACTTCTGCATCTCATATATAGACCATGTCTATAGGTTTCTGCACTTTTGCACCTCATATAGAGATCATGTCTATAGGTTTCTGCACTTTTTCACCTCATATAGAGATCATGTCTATAGGTTTCTGCACTTTTGCACCTCATATAGAGACCATGTCTATAGGTTTCTGCACTTCTGCACCTCATATAGAGACCATGTCTATAGGTTTCTGCACTTTTGCACCTCATATAGAGACCATGTCTATAGGTCATTTCTGAAATGCTGTATATCATATAGATAATATACCTATAGGACTTCCTGAATGTTGCATCTGCATCTGTCACTAGGCAAACCTGTTTATAGGTTTAAATAACTAACAACATTTTAGATACCATGCCTATAGGACTTCTGCACTTTTGTTTCGATTAAAAAATGTTTTAAATCGGTAATGCCTAGAAAGCATGCCTATAGGAACCATCAACTAAATCTGAATCCTCCATTCGCTTATGAGTCTAAAATCAGTAGCAACAATAACGACTGCAGAATTTATATTCCTGTAATTGACAATTTCTTTTCCTAAAAATCAGTATACTTCTTTTTTGAAACTAATAGATATCATGCCTATAGGTTTTCGTTTAACACTTAGGCAAGCCATAGGGTACCTTGTAAATTGAATCAGATTTTATTAACTACAACCAGCAGGCAGGCCTGATTCGGGCTTTTTATCTGAAATATGTAATAGATCAGTCTGCCACAACTCTTAAGTTTAATCAGGCCCTAATCAGTACGTGTAAGACATGCTAAACTATATGCTTCTCTTTGTTTTAAGGAGGTCTGTTTGAGCCTTTCTATCTGTTATGTGCTTCTCCCCAAATTTGCTATATATGTGTTTTAATTGTCTCCTTAGAATTTTGTCCTTTGAAACTATAAAACCTCACACCCCTTCCCTTTAGGATTAGTAGTCCCAAATACCTCCGGGACTGATAGGATTGGGGCGGGTAATAGCATGCAATAAGTAAAACGAGACCATTCCGCGTTTAATACCTTAACGGGGTCGGAAAGGGTAGATATGGATATGATGACCACGTGATAACACCACGTGTACAAACGGTTATCGGGTCTTGTGTGGGGTGATCCATATTATTTATAAACCTAGGACCCTCCTCCCTTTACTCGTTTATTTTGTTTTATTTCAAAACTGCTTTTTTTTCTCAAATTCCAGCTTCTTTGATTGCTTTTAACTTCAATTACTCGCAACAATTATGTGAAAACCTCATCCCTTTACTCGTTTATTTTATTTAGAATTTCAAAACTGCTTCTTCTCAAATTCCAGCTTCTTTAACTTCTTTTAACTTCAATTACTTGCAACAATTATGTGAAAAACCCCTCATATTTGTAACTCTTACTTGTCTACTTGTTGTTTGCGCTTAAAGTCACAATTATAGTATGGCCGGGAACCACACTAGTGGATCTCGAGGGGTGCCTAACACCTTCCCCCCGGGATAATTTCGAGCCCTTACCCGATCTCTGGTTTTCTAAATCAAAATTCTTCTTAGTGTCCAAATGCACTTAATCATTAGGTGGCGACTCTTCAATTCAAACCCAATTCCCAAAAGGAAACGAGTTGTCCTCCCAAATGTCATAAACCCGATTTTGCGAGAAAAAAGGGGCATCGACAGCATGGCGACTCCACTAGGGAATTCTTTAAGGCTTTTACCATTTCATGCTATTTGTGACTTTATGCTTCTTTATATGTCTTTATTTGTTTAAATGCCTTTAAGTATTTTTCTTTTTCTACCTCGAAACTTACTTGGCTCTTTGTTTCTTTCCTTTATTTCTCTTAATGCTTTCCTTTATCGCTTTCCTTTAATACTGTTGTAAATTATGAGAAACTGTTGTAATTATTACTTTATGAACTTGCAAATACGTGACAACTTGTTTGATTATTGTAACTGCATATTCAACATTATATTCTACTCGTGCCAAACAAAAGACCATAGCAACGCTTATAATGAGTGGTTGCGCTCTTCCGATATTATCACCCCCTAAATCCGGAAAAGGCATATTTGCGATAAAACCAGTCGATCAACGGTGTAGTCGACGGTTCTGCGCCTTTCCCTCTTGAGTTGTCCGCTCAAGGGTACCAGTCTAATACCACATAGAAACCTTACTCTGTTTAATTGTACATGCATCATGGTCAAACCTAGCCGAGTCAGTTATGTTGTCCGCATAATGACTCTTTAAGATAGCCTTGTCCAAAGTCCACTGGGTTTCCTTGAAACCCAAACGGACCTTATCACGTTCTGTGCATTTATTTGGAGAACTAAAGTGCTTTTATGCCAATTATTGATATTTAGTAGTCGAGTCTGGTGGGGGTAAGGGCCTAACCTTTTGTCTTGCAGAAACATGAGGCACGAAGTCCCTAGATTCGGCATGGTCACCAACATCCACTCTAAATTGCTAAACTGGTGGGGGGATCTTCATTCCAGTGATCAAGCTCTTATCAGGAAATATCTAGGAAATCTACTTTCTCTCCTGGAAATTCAACCCAACAACAAAATCATAGAAGCTGTGTAGGAGGACTGGCTGGAATACCGTGGAAAACGTCGGGTTTGCTAATGCCGGAAAACCGCAAAGGTAGAGGTTTTCTCAAAATGATGGGTCTAAAGAAGAATCCAGACTTGACATGTTTGAAGGAGTCATACATTCCCTTTGACTACTTGTACGAAAGGTACGGTCACAGCAAATCTTACCGTACTTATCTTGACGAGTTCGCCCTTACATCATTGGGGCATATTCACCGAAGGGTCTTTGTCTTCATGTTCTGTTTCTTAGGGATGATAGTGTTTCCAATGAAGAAAGCAAGAATCCATACCAGGCTAGCTATGGTCACCAAAACTCTAATGGAAGGAATTGACGGACAACCATTTAGTCTTTTGCCAATGATCATTGCAGAAATATACCGAGCCCTAGAAAGGTGTCAACAGGGAGCCAAACATTTCGAGGGTTGTAATCTGCTACTTCAACTTTGGCTCATGGAACATCTCCAAAAGGGTGAATATCGACAGGAAATCCATCGAAGGGACTGGGATGATCATATCGCTTTTCATCATTCGAAGCCAATGAATTACATGCCCAACATGTTCGCCCAACCGGAGAATGCAAGAGAATGGATCGAACTCTTTGATAATCTGACTGAGGACCGAGTGAAATAGATGTTCGAGTGGTTCCCTACTGAAGAATTCATCGTTCGATCCAGGGATGCGCCATTTCTGATACTGATCGGTTTGAGGGGGACCTACCCTTATGTCCCTCTCCGAGTTATGAGACAGGCTGGCAGGAAGCAGGTTATACCAAGGGTCGACAAGATGAGTCACTTCCGGGCTGACTTCCAGAATGACAACAGTCCGTATAGGTGCCAGGCTCAGCATATATGGCACTGCAAAATTGTTTTGGGAAAGGACACCATCAAACCAGATCGCTACCATGTCGGTTGTACCCCATACTATTCGGGCTGGCTGGAAGACAATCACAACGGTTTGGGTCAATCCGGGTTTGTTCGAGGTCACAGGATCATCGATGAAAAGGCTGAGTCACAAGTAAAGTATAACCAACTGCGCAAGAGGATGCGGGAATATGGAAATGAGCACCGGGAAATACAAGAAGTCAATCAAAAACTAATTGAAGAATGGAAGGATATGGCTGTCAGCGCCAACAAACTACTGGTCTGTTTAGAGCAAGGTATAGTGGAACTGGAAAGGATGTTTCTGAAGAGGGTCAAAGACTGCCGGATTGCTGAAGGAAATGAAGGTGGGCATATGGCCAGAGCTTACTTGCTACTAGGACTGCGCGAGCTGGGAAAACTGTTCGAAGGAGCCAAGGATGCCGAATCTGGGGAAGGTCATTCTGGGACCAAGTAGATAGGAGTTTATCTTTTTCGCTTTAAAATGTAATAAGGCAAATGGCCATTAGTGATTTCCATCTCCTGTTTATTTAATGTCAATTTGGGATTCGTCTATTTTTTGTCAATAAAGTGAGGCATTTAGCATTCTAAGTTCTCCAAATCAATTTGTTGCTAGGCCTCCCTCGGGCACAAAGAGGCTCCCAAATTAGGACACGCTTTATATTCCTGCACTATGTGTTTAAATATTGCAACATTTTTTTATGATCCTCACTAACTTGGTTACCTTTTTATTTTATTTTTGTTGTTTTGTTATTCCCCTCCCCAAAGGTTAGTTCGTGCACTCTGGCATGACCATCTCAAGCAGAGGGGCATATCTCAACAATTGGACCATCAGGACCACTAGAGCCCGGCGTGCCTCGGGGTAGCAAGGCTGAACAAGCACCATGCACTATTTTATTTTTACTAGTTTACTTTCTTTTCGAATTTTATTTTCTGCAAAAAGAGCTCCAATGTTCAAAACGCTCATGGAATTTATCAAAGCATTTCAATTGTATTAAATCTTACTTTATTATTTTCTCTCATTACTTTACTTATACAGCATTACTATTACTTATCTTGATGAACCAATGACTGTGACATGCAATGAGACAACGCAACAAACGGACATTGATTCAGAGGAAGATGACATACCAGATGAGATTTTCAAGGAAGTCGAGAACTTCGAAAATAGACCTAAGTCCAACCTGGACGAGACTGAGATTGTTAACCTGGGAGATGCAGAAAACATCAAAGAAACACGAATCATCACTCATTTGTCACCATCAGAGAAGGAAGAATATACAGAGTTTCTAAGAGAGTATGAGGACATATTCGCCTGGTCGTACGACGACATGACTGGTCTGAGTACATCTATTGTGGCTCACAAATTGCTGACTGATCCGGCATGTCCGCCAGTAAAACAGAAGCTCAGAAAAATCAAGCCAGATATGAGTTTGAAAATCAAGGAACAGGTCACTAAGCAGGTCAAAGCTAAGGTTCTCAGGGTAGTAGAGTATCCAACATGGTTAGCCAACATTGTGCCAGTACCGAAGAAGAACGGGAAGGTCAGAGTCTGTGTCGACTACCGGGATCTCAACCGGGGCAGTCCGAAAGACGACTTCCCTTTGCCAAATATACACATCTTGATTGACAATTGCGCCAAGCATGAGTTGCAATCATTTGTAGATTGTTTTGCTGGGTATCATCAGATCTGGATGGATGAAGAAGATGCTGAGAAAACGGCTTTCATTACGCTGTGGGGAATGTACTGATATAAAATGATACCATTTGGGTTAAAGAATGCAGGAGCCACCTACACGAGGGCCATGACCACCATTTTTCATGACATGATACACAAGGAGATCGAAGTATATGTAGACGACGTCATCATCAAGTTCAAGAGAGCCGCTAATCACATGGAAGATTTGAGGAATTCTTCAATAGACTGAGAAGGTACAACTTGAAGCTGAATCCCGCGAAATGTGCATTTGGGGTTCCTGCCGGAACACAACCCTCAGAACCGTCGCACCTATTCGCATTCACCATCCACACACAATATCCCCAACATTCGCAATATCATAATCAGCTACCAGCTATCACCTAAAAAAATTTATTACTATTCATCTTGCATAAGGCTACCATTCTGCCTTCCGAGGTTAAGCTCTACCTCCATCTGCATTTTCTGCATTGCATAAGGCTACCATTCTGCCTTCCGAGACTAAGCTCGGTCTCCATCTGCATTTCCTGCATTGCATAAGACTACCATTCTGCCTTCTGAGACTAAGCTCTGTCTCCATCTGCATCGGCTGAAAAATTGCCATTTCATTTAAATCCTGCATCGGCTTAAAGATCGCCATTTTACTTACATTTTTGCATGGCTGAAAGATCGCCATTGTACTTACATTTTGCATGGCTGAAATATCGCCACCTTTATTTACATCTGCATCGGCTGAAAAATCGCACGGTTGAATGATCGCCATATTTACTTACATTTTTTACATGGCTGAAATATCGCCACTTTATTTACGCTTTCATGGCTAAAATATCTCCACTTTATTTACGCTTTCACGGGCTGAAAGATTGCCACCTATTGCATTTCATGGGCTGAAAGATCGCCAAATCGTCCAAAGGCATCATTGTTCGGAGGCACCATTCGCATAGCCCGAGAATGCCATGCCATGGCCTGAGGACCCCTTTTATCTCTTGCATATCATTATTCAAAGGCATCATAGTTCGGAGGCATCATTCTCATAGCCCGAGAGCATCATTTCATAGCCTGCGAATCCTTTATTATATGCTTCATAGCCCAGGACATCATGGTCTAAGGACGCCATCCTAACCGCCCAAAGACAGCATTCATGGTCCAACGGGAACTTTTATCATGTTTAAATGTATGCACAATATATGCGCGTATTGCTTATCTGCAGGTAAACCGGCTAGCAACGGCCGTCTCAGCAGGAGCAATCCCGCTCCAGTTCCCGCAGCCCTATTTAATCTTAACCATCCATCCCAACTTAAATATCGCATCCGTTCTTGAAAGATCTCTATCAGCATATCCCGCCGACGGATACTGAACTACATATGGCCTGATTCCTGTAAGACCAGGGATATGTAGGCAGCTCAGGAACCAGAGCACGGTCAATCTCTTCAAAACCACTTCACTCGGTCAAAATTGGCCATCATGTCTTTACCCGACAACTCTTTCATCCTCCCCGGGTAAAGAGGGGCAGCTGTTGATACCCAATTTTTTCCTAAGCATTTTTACATGCAAATACTTTCAAAATAACATATATAAGTATGCCCAACTATTTTAGTTTTTTTCCTAATTTTTAAAGGATTTTTAATCAATTTATTGCCGATTTTAGCAGTACAAAAATCAATAATTATTCCCAAAATTATTATTTTTGGTGAATAACTTATTTTATTCTCATATTTATACCAAAATGTAGCTAGGGTAATTTCTATACATTCTTACAAATTTATTTGGTATTTTAAAAGCCAAATTGCATATAATTGCAATTTTAGCCTATTTTCAGAATTAACAGCATTTTATAATTATGAAATTGGTTCCAATATTTTTAAATTAATATTGGTATATTATTAACTGATTCAGTACTTTTAATTTGTTTTCGAAATTATTTTTTACTATTTTTATAAATTAAAAGGAAAAAACTGCCTATTTAAAATATGGCCCCATTTTGTTTCAATTATGGCCCAAATTGATCCCCCTAATTGACCCAATTTCAAACGCTTAACAAACCAACCCAATTTCAATCCAACCCGCCTCCGACCCAACCAATTAACCCGCCCGGCCCTCTCTTCTAATCCAGGCCGTTGATCATTTTGATCAACGGCCACGTTCATTCCTTGCCTTTTTAATCCCCAAAGACTACCCTAATCCCCCTCATTCTCTTCTATCAGCCGCCTCTGAAATCCATCTGCTCTCAAACTCTCTCGAAACCCTAGCCTCTCTCGTCATCTTCAACCTCAAAACCCACCGGAAACCATGGCTTCTCCGGCCATGGTAACCTTATACTCACCCCCTGTTACTCCTGTGTGCTCGAAATTTGAAGAATCGAGGCCAGACCTCGAAGGTCTTCATCCAGACTTGTGCCAGCTCGAAGTTTCACGGCCATCGCCGGCCTTGCTCCAACGTATCCTGGTCTTATGAGCCTATCTATGACCTTATCCGACTCAGATCGGACCTTTTCCAAGCCTTTCTCATTCTAGGGTTCTTCTGAAACCCTAACTATTCGAGGTTCTCTCTGATGTTTCTTAGATCTGTCACGTATCTATGCTCTACTTGGATTTTTAAAGGATTTCCCCAATTTTTCTTTCAAAAAATTACTTTTAAAATCACTTCTCTTCGATTTAGGGTTTTCTGAAATGCTTAAAATGTTTCTCCGATTTTTCGTTTCCTTTTCTTTGTGTGTATTTGTCTCCACTATGCTCTTACGTTTTCTTTCCTACCACGCATGTTCTCCTACTATGTTCTTATGTTTTTTCCTGTTATCATGAATGTTTTTCTACTGTGTTTTCGATATTCCGTTCGTTCTTCTACTGTGTTTCTATGCTATGTTTTCACATGCTTTCCCACTATGTTCTGCTATTTGCCTTCCACTACGACCTGATATGCTTCGCATACTGTATCCTTCTACCATGTTCTTAAGTGTTTACTATTTCACTTCTACTTTACCTTGTTTTAAGAGACCCATTTAAGCATGTTTTCTCTACTGTTTCTTCTACTCTCATTGTGTTTCGAATTAGTTTCTTCACTCTGTTTGCTTTGAACTTTCAACTGTATTTGCTTTCTTTCTCATGAGTTTCTGAAAGGAACCTCTAAGCCTGTTTGACTACCTACTTCCTCATCTCTGTACTTGACTCGAGGTGGAAACCTTAGAATTTGGGGGTTCTGCCGAGGTTTGATCATGTGATTGAACTAGGGTTCTGTTTGAGAACCCTTGACTCTTTTGGACTAATTTCTGAGTCTATGAACTAAGTTTGAACTTATTTGTTTGCATACAATTCTGAACGTTTTTTTAATTTCTTCTACGCTAGACTCTTCTACTGATTGGCATGCTAGTTCTTCGTATTTAAGCGTGTCTGTATGCTTTTATATGTGTGATGAAACTTTCTCCAAAAAGGTTTTCCAACTTATGATGGATTCAGAATCTTTTTTTTAGGGTCTGATTGATTGATACTGATTTTCCTTAAGTAAAACCTTTCTCCCCCTTCTCTGACTAGATTCACTCATACCAAATTCAGACCTTGTGATTTACTGGCCGTTAATTGATTGCCTTTCCTTAAATTGTACAACCGTGTACTGTCAAGACCTTGTCCTTAAATAAACCTCTATGTATTTACCCCTCTTGTACTGCTTTGAAAA
>NW_017672968.1:154316-156169 GCF_001879085.1 Nicotiana attenuata
GCTGGTGGGGTGTGCCAGCACTTCCTATTGCTAGGTATGCCCACTAGCCTGTCTTTGCCACTTTCCCTTTTCCCCTTTTCAGAATTTCTTCTATGCACTTACACTCATTCCTAGTTTCTAAGTTCTTCTCCCCCCCTGTGAGCCATGCCTTGGGACCTTGAGTTCCCTCTGAACTTGGACACTTGAGGGCTGACCCTTCCACACTGCACTATGTCTCAATCTTGCAATGTATTTGGGTGTGAGCACTGCCCGGAGTCCATGAGGCTCTTAGGGAACTCTAACACACCCCAAATGAGAAAGGCTTTGGATCTTGGTCTTTGGAGTTGGTTTACTTCATGCTTCAGGCAGGAAACCTGAATCAGGCTCTCCTTGGTTGTAATATTATTTTTTATGATGTAATTTCTTTATTTTATTTTGGTCTGTAACAATTTTGTAATAAACTTCTGGGGTGATTAGTGAAAAAGGGAGGGGTAACCATACATGCAAAGGGGTAGATATCATGTTCATAGGGAATATTTACACTTCTACACTCATGTATCCTGTTTTCATCTTTCACTTCTGCATCTCATATAGAGACCATGTCTATAGGTTTCTGCACTTTTGCACCTCATATAGAGATCATGTCTATAGGTTTCTGCACTTTTGCACCTCATATAGAGACCATGTCTATAGGTTTCTGCACTTCTGCATCTCATATAGAGACCATGTCTATAGGTTTCTGCACTTCTGCACCTCATATAGAGACCATGTCTATAGGTTTCTGCACTTCTGCATCTCATATAGAGACCATGTCTATAGGTTTTTGCACTTTTGCACCTCATAGAGACCATGTGTTACACCCCAAGTTTTCATACGTGAGAGTACGTCGTAAGTCATTGATGTAAGCTCGAAAATGAGATTATATTTGGAAGCAAATAAACTAAGTTAATCATGTTACCTTGGAGGTTACAAATATTTAAGATCATGAATAACAAGTACCAAAAGGGTTGGAAAGCTTAGTCGCTAAACGAATTGAAGAAAATAAGTTTCGTCAAAAATCGACAAGTTTGGAATGTTATAACATATTCTTTTGGGGTGAGACTAGGGTGATTAACATGATGAGGAGGTTAATTTATGAGTTATTGTAGTCGTATGATAGTCGTGTGTTATGTTTTTAAGTCAAACGAGTTATGGAACAAAAGTTAGCAAAGATCGTCACAAGTTGCATTTATAATGTGCTGAAATTTAGGTCAAATGTAGATGCACTTTTCTCCCAATATACTTGGCATAAATGGATGATCTACATATCAAATTGAAGATCTACGAGTCTAGTTTCCAACGCATTAAACCATTCGTCAATACGACATCGGAGTAGAGAGATATTCGCATTTTCGCGAGACCGCGCAAGCAGCTCCCAATGGGACCCACTTAGGCGGTTTAAGATATTTGGATCTATATAGGACGACTCCAACCCGTTTTAAGTCATTTATTTTCACTATTTTCAGACCTTAGAACCCTAGGAACACCCTCTCAAGTTTCTCTCAAGATTCAAGACCCAAACAAAGGGCAAACAACACAAATCAAGTGTCGGGAATCCCGTGGCGCTAGTAAGTCTCTTGTTCTTCTTGTTGTTGCTCATTTTTGTGTTGTTCCAGCTCGTGTGGGAGGTTGTTTTAAAGGGTTTATGTTCTGTAAATACTCCCTCAAGTTCTTAATATCAACCCTAGGTGATTTCAAGCCTTCTAAAGTGATTCTAGTGCCAAAACAAAACACTAATTGATTGCTAGTTTCGCTTCCTTGTTGTTGTGGCAGAATTGGAGGGATATTTCGTGGAGAATTAAGGTCAAATTGGAGTTGTTCTTTCTGTATAAAGG
>NW_017672968.1:156475-157853 GCF_001879085.1 Nicotiana attenuata
ACTTCGACCGTTTTACTTACGACTTTTAGCGTACTGGAACTGAAACTACTACGTCTACCTTATTACTGTACTTGCTATACGGCTGAAACGATACGCCACCTTTATTATGTCTGGCATCGGCTGAAAGATCGCCATTTTACTTACATTTTTGCATGGCTGAAATATCGCCACCTTTATTTATGTCTTGCATCGGCTGAAATATCGCCACTTTTATTTATGTCTTGCAACGGCAGAAAGATCGCCACCTTTATTTATGTCAGGCATCGGCTGAAAGATCGCCATTTTACTTACATTTTGCATGGCTGAAATATCACCACTTTATTTATGCTTTCATGGGTTGAAAGATCGCCACCTACTGCATTTCATGGGCTAAAAGATCACCAAAATTGTCCAAGGGCGTCATTGTTCGGAGGCACCATTCGCATAGCCCGAGAACGCCATGCCATGGCCTGGGACCCCTTTTATCACTTGCATATCATTATTCAAAGGCATTATCGCTCGGAGGCATCATTCGCATAGCCCGAGAGCATCATTTCATAGCCTGCGAATCCTTTATTATATGCTTCATAGCCCAGGACATCATGGTCTAAGGACGCCATCCTAACCGCCCAAAGACAGCATTCATGGTCCAACGGGAACTTGCATCATGTTTAAATTTATGCACAATATATGCGCGTATTGCTTATCTGCAGGTAAACCGGCTAGCAACGGCCATCTCAGTAGGAGCGACCCCGCTCCAGTTCTCGCAGCCCTATTTAATCTTAACCATCCCTCCCAACCTAAATATCGCGTCCGTTCTTAAAAGATCTCTATCGGCATATCCCGCCGACGGATCCTGAACTACATATTGCCTGATTCCTGTAAGACCGGGGATATGTAGGCAGCTCAGGAACCAGAGCACGGTCAATCTCTTAAAAACCACTTCACTCGGTCAAAATTGGCCATCATGTCTTTACCCGACAACTCTTTCATCCTTCCAGGGTAAAGAGGGGCAGCTGTTGATACCCAATTTTTTCCCGTATGTTTTTTATATATGCAAAATGCTTTCAAAATAGCATATGTATGCATATATAAGTATGCCCAAGTGTTTTAGTATTTTTCCTAATTTTTAAAGGATTTTTAAATCAATTTATTGCCCATTTTAGCAGTAGAAAAACCAATAATTATTCCCAAACTTATCATTTTGGTGAATAACTTATTTTATTCTCATATTTATACCAAAATATAGCTAGGGTAATTTTTATACATTTTTACAAATTTATTTGGTATTTTAAAAGCCAAATTGCATATAATTACAATTTTAGCCTATTTTCAGAATTAACAGCATTTTATAATTATGAAATGGTTCCAATATTTTAAATTAATATTTTTATATTAT
>NW_017672969.1:0-17261 GCF_001879085.1 Nicotiana attenuata
TTTAGCTCCGGAGCCTGTGCCTCGGAAAACCGGCGGATAAGTCGTCAAGCAGCCCATGCAGGCGCGAAGAAAGCGGAGGCCAGGGTCAACGACATCTTCGCCGTCAGGCCAAACCACAGAGAGGGACTCAAGGACTTCCTAGCAAGGTTTAATAGGGTAAGGATGAGTCCCTACCAAATTTTGTAATCGGAAAGTATGGCGTCGCCGCTTTCCAGAACGGGCTTAAGCAGGGGATAAGTTTCGAGGGTAAAAGAAGTTGCTCGAAACCGCCTCATGAAATATTCCACCTCACATGGGAGGAAATCCCCAACGCCTATTTGCGGACACGAGGTACGACGCGGACGAGGATGATCTTTAATGTGCCGACCCAACGCTAACAGCGATACACTCAGAAACGAGGAGAGATCGACGGAACGAAGGACGACGAAATCAACTCCCCCGCTCCAACAGAGATCGGCATCAGCATACACCAGATCAATCCCATCACCAACCAAGGCATACACGACAACCTTAACAGCGACACGTCGCCCCACTGCCGAAACGAAAGAGGTACGCCCCCTTTTATTATCCGCCCCATAACTTTTGTGTGGTCTCCTTCAGAAATAGTTGTACGCACTGGAGAAGCTGGGCACCAAAAGTGGGCAGTGGCCGCAGAAGATGAAATGCAGACGCCGCCACAAGGAAATCAAACGTCCTCGTGAGTTCCATCAAGAAGGGGGCATACAAAACCGAAGACTGCATAGGCCTACGGCAAGAGGTGGGGTCAGGATGCTTGAAACCAGGGTATACACCTGGGGAATTAACTCAGTGACAAAAGGGAAAATCAACTTTGCAACGCGGACGGAACAACCCTAACGGGCCGCCGACAGCGGCCGCTCCCAGCACGCACGATAAACATGATCGTGGAGGCGACGGCGATGATTGGCGATCAATCACGTCAAGTCACCCACCACGCACAAACTAAAGCGGATCATTTGCCCATGAACGGTATGAACGACTTCAAAGATAGTATACCTTCGATAAGCTCTGATTGCCGACGGTTTGTCTTTCCCTCATTAGATGCTTTAGTTATCACTTTAACGTTCGCTGATACAGATATAAAAGAATCATGATTGACGCCGGAAGTGGCGCTGTATTATCCACAGCCGAGGGTCCTTCGTACAAATGGGACTCCGAAGATAGGGTAATAACCGCGCTGCATAACACTAACGATTTTAACAATGAAGTTGGAACGGACGTCCGGTAGAAAGTAGCACTGCCGTGCTTAGCGAGAGGAGTCACGCTGGAGCAACAACTTTCCCACGTGAATGAACCAAGAAACGGCGTTACAACCGTCATCAAGTGAATGCCCGTGGATACACGCCCATGCGAGGCGGTCCCTTCAAGCCTTTACCATGATCAAATTCCCTACCCCATCGGGAGTATTCAGTATTCGAGGCGCAGCCAGCGCACACGCAACAAGAATGCTACCAAATAAGCCCAAGACTGCGCCCACTACCTCAACAGCTAAAGGGGGCGAACGCGGAGGCATAGCAATTAGCCGTGTCGGGGACACTAAGGTCAACCCGAACAATGGACGCCATCAAGATCCACAACGTCTGGGAGGCCTGTAAAAAGCGACCGGTTCGAAGATCTCGAACCCAGTCCACGTTGAACGAAACAATCTTACGTAAGAACGCCTATATTGGGCACAGGCCTCGCCCCCAGAGTAAGTATCGTGAATTCTTAACTACCATGCAGATTTGTTCGCCTTTCCCATTCAGATATGCCCGGGAATCCCGCGAGACATCGCCAACCCACAAGCTGAATGTCGATCCACTACAGTCCGCCGTGCGACCGATGAGGAGACCATTCAAAACGCCGCTATTAAAGAAGCGGCTTCAGTGAGGAAGTAGACAAGTTACTGCCAACGGCTCAACCATCAGAGAATCAAAGTACCCGACCAGTGGGTCCGGCAAATGTGCTCATGGTAAAAAGAAAAGCGGGAAGTGGAAAAATGTGTGTGGATTTGCACTGATCTGAACAAAGAATGCCCAAAGGATTCATTCGGCCGACTAAACCCACATCGACCAAAACTGATCGAGCGTCACTGCAGGAAACGAACTACTGAGCTTTCCAGACGCCTACTCCGGCTTACAATCAAATCATGAATGGCGAGGAGGACCAAGAGAAAGACAACTTTCATCACTCACAACGGACTTACTGCTACAAGGTAATGGCCCTTCGGCTTAACATGGCAGGGGCTACGTTACCAGAGACCTGGTTCACCAAAATGTTCAAAAGAGCAGCTCGGTAAGACTATGGAAGTCTATATCGACGACAATGCTGGTAAAGTCGACAAGAAGAAGGACCACATCGACCATTTGACAGAAGCCTTCCGAGATATTGAGTCAGGTACGGGATGAAACTGAACCCCGTGAAATGCGCTCTTGCGGCGTGGCCTCAGGGAAAATTCTTAGGGTTTCTCGTATCACACCGAGGTATCGAAGCCAACTCCAGATCAGATCAAGGCGATAGACCGCAATACCCGAGATACTGAACAGCAAAAAGCAGGTGGAAAAGCTGACGGGGCGAATAAGCCGCACCTGTCTAGGTTCATCTCACGATCCTCCGACAGATGCCATACCAGTTTTTCAATGTGCTGAGAAAGGACAATGGGTTACAGTGGAATTAGGAATGCGTCGAGGCCTTAAGAAAACTAAAGCGTACCTGTCTTCGCCGCCACTGTGCTGGCCAAAGCAAATCCGGGCCGAGCCCACTGCTAGTATATTTGGCCGTAATCCGAGGTCGCTGTCAGCAGCAGTCTAGTTTCGTGAAACGAAGGTACGTCAATCTCCTATTTCTATATAGCAAAACCTTAGTGGAGGCCGAAACACGGTAATCGCACACCTTGAAAAAATTCGCTTTGGCAGTGGTCGTAGCTCAACGGAAGGCTACGAACCCTATTCCAAATGCCACCCAAAAAAGTAGTGACGACCTTGCCCTTAAGAAGTATCCTACAATAGCCTGAATTATCAGGCAGACTCGCAGATGGGCCCATAGAGCTCAGTGAGCAGAATATCTCATACCATCCAGAAACGCCAATCAAACGTCGCAAGTATTGCCGACTTCAGCGCAGTAGATACTACCAAGAGGCGGAATTAGAGGCACGCCGTGCCCCCGTCCAACACCGACCTATGACATCTTTACACTGCACTGGGGCTAACGCCTCGGGATCGGGACTGGGACTCGTTCTCGAGTCCCCACGGGCGAATAATTTGCCAGTCCATACGATGCCTACGCGAGATGACTAACAACAAAGCCGAGTACGAAGGCGTTATTGCCCGGTTTGAAACAAGCCATCAAAGTATGGAGCTTCCACGAGTCGTTTCTCCATTGCGACTCGCAACCGTGGTGACCAGGTCACCGGGACTTACCAAAATCAAGGAGCAGAGGTTGCAAAAATACCAGTCAGAAATCCACAGGTTAATGATGGCGAGTTGACGAGTGCCGGCTTCAAACAAGTTTCCGAGAGCACCGGAACGTTTGAAAGCAGACGCCTAGCAATTGGCCACAGCCATAAAAACTTCAACAAAAGAAAGCGTGGTCACCCTCCGTCCATTCAGCCATTGATCACAACTGAGGTACTCTCTTAAATTTGAACTTTGGGACTGGCGCAACCCAATTTGTAATCCCTAATCTACAGGATGGAAACAATCCCACTCGACAAAAAAGAAGCCAAGAAGACTCCGCGTATAGGCTGCCCGGAATTGCCTAT
This sequence comes from Nicotiana attenuata, assembly GCF_001879085.1. Classification (NCBI taxonomy): domain Eukaryota; kingdom Viridiplantae; phylum Streptophyta; class Magnoliopsida; order Solanales; family Solanaceae; genus Nicotiana; species Nicotiana attenuata. The sequence goes on from NW_017672969.1 coordinate 3,758, forward strand.
AAACCACGAGCTCTACAAAAGGACGTTTGGCGGACCCCTAGCCAAGTGTGTAGGGCCGCAACAAATGCGGGCCAGTGCTCGAAGAAGTACACGAGGGGTTTTCCCCAATTGCGGTGCCCACACAAGTTAACCGCCCGCTCGTGCGTTGCATAATACGGGTGGCCGTGGCTATGTAAGATTGGCTCAATAGATGTCATAAAGAGAAGGTCAGCAGATTATTGTTCCGCCGATGCGAACAGTGGCCAAAGTATGCCCCCATGATACACCAACCAAGGAGAATACTCCACTATCAGTACTTCCCATGGCCCCTTATCATCAAATGGGAATGGACATAGCGGGTCCCTACCAGCGAGACGAGGAAAGGTACGCATTTCCTATTAGTTTTAAAACTGACTATTTTCCCAAATGGGTGGAAGGCAGGAGCTACGCCGCAAATTACGCGAACAAGAAGGTCATCGCCTTCATTATGGAAGAATATCAGTCTACCGTTTCGGCTCCCAAGGAAATCAGCTGCGAACAACGGAGGCAATTCATCGCCAAGAGACAACGAATTCTTGCGACAAGATGGCATAGTCAAGGGAATACTCTCCACACCATATCACCCCCGCCGCCAAAACCGGCAAGTAGAGTCTTCCAATAAAACAATACTGAACATACTGGAAAGAAGAAGCTCCGAGGAAGCCATAAAGGGGCTATGGCCCGAGCTATATCAGGAAGTGTTAATGGGCATTATGGGCACACCGAACCACGCCCAAATCCTCCACAGGAGAAACGCTGTACTCACTGGTCTACGGAACCGACGCGGTCATACCGGTCGAAGTCGGCGAACCAAGCTTAAGGTATTCACATACCAGCGGAGCAGAGAACGACGTAAATAGACTTCAAGACCTCGACGAGGCCGAGGAAAGAAGAGAAATGGCCCACATAAGAATGGTGGCTCAGAAACAACAAGTCGAAAGATACTACAACAAGAGAGCCAAAATAAGACCACTCCAAGTGGGGGACTACGTCCTCAAAGCCAAAACATTGGCATCAAAAGACCCAACCGAAGGAAAACTGGGCAACAACTGGGACGGACCCTACAAAATCACAGTGGCAGCAAGTAAAGGAGCATTTCAATTAGAAACAATGGAAGGAAAAACGCTCCAAAACAATTGGAACGTCGCCCACCTCAAGTATTTCCATTTCTGAAAGGCGTCTCCCGAGTCGCACTCTTTTTCCCTTACCCGGGTTTTGTCCCAATTGGGTTTTCTCGGGGAGGTTTTTAACGAGGCGACAGAGGGGACACCTGGAGATATTTGAGAAACAAGTTTATCATACTAGCCACTCCATACGTCCTCCCGACTGGCATGACAAAGGGACTGGACTAGCGTGATCTCCAATGTATGAAAGGCCACGGCCATCTCCAATGTATGAAAGGCTACGGCATCTCCAATATATGAACGGCTACGACCATCTCCAATGTATGAACGGCTACGGCCATGTCCAATGTATGAACGGCCACGACCATCTCCAATGTATAAACGGCTATGGCCATCTCAACGTGTAAAAGGCTACGGCCATCTCCAACAACATTATGGCTAAGGCCATCGACGCCGATAAGTCGACCCAACTCGACTATGACGTCAAGTAACTCGACGACAGTCGAAGTTACGTACATGGCTAAGGCCATCAACGATATTATGGCTAAGGCCATCGACGTCGGTAAGTCGACCCAGCTCGACTACGACGGCAAGTAACTCGACGACAGTCGAAGTTACGTACATGGCTGAGGCCATCAACGATATTATGGCGAAGGCCATCGACGCCGATAAGTCGACCCAGCTCGACTATGACGGCAAGTAACTCGACGACAGTCAAAGTTACGTACATGGATAAGGCCATCAACGATATAATAGCTAAGGCCATCGACGCCGATAAGTCGACCCAGCTCGACTATGACGGCAAGTAACTCGACGACAGTCGAAGTTACGTACATGGCTAAGGCAATCAACGATATTATGGCTAAGGCCATCGACGTCGATAAGTCGACCCAGCTCGACTATGACGGCAAGTAACTCGACGACAACCGAAGTTACATACATGGCTAAGGCCATCAACGACATTATGGCTAAGGCCATCGATGCTGATAAGTCGACCCAGCTCGACTATGACGGCAAGTAACTCGACGACAGTCGAGGTTACGCACACGGCTAAGGCAATCAACAATATTGAGGCCGAAAATAAAAGGTAAAAAAAGAAAAGAATAACAGCAAAAGTATAACTTCCATTATCATCCAAAAATACATGTACAAAAGGACCCATTTACGTCTCCAAATACAGCAAAACAAAATGAATACAAGTCCTAAGGGGCTTCGCCATTCTGTTCACCGTCCCCCATCGGACCGCAATCTCGTCCACCGCCGTCCTCGGCCTGATAGGTCACAGAGATCTAAGAGCCGGATTCTAGACGGTTGACGTCTTCGGAGTTATAGCCCGCCCGGTCTGGGGAATCAGAACTATACCCACAAGTTTCACGGGCGACACGGGCTATGCGCCGTTGCTCCTGAACCTCCGCCTCAGTGGCTCGACCCGCAGCTAAGAACTCCTCGAATACGACCAATCTGGCCTCGGCATACACCCACATATCATGCGCCTCACGATGTGCATCCTCGTCAGGCCTTGGTGCAGCAGTCCGCTTAAGGACTTCAATCTCAGCCGCCTTGGCATTGAGTTCGGTGGTCAAAGCTGTAACCTTGATCCGCAAATCAGCAGCTTCCGCCGCTACCCCACAGCCAACCTCCAGCTCTTCTCCGCTACCCCACAGCCAACCTCCAGCTCTTCTTCCTTAGACTGAAGAAGAGTCTCCAGCTCAATGTTCCGAGCCAGAGCGGTCATTAGCTGCTCGTCAATCTGCTCCAGCTCGGCCACCCTCCGTTTCAGCTGGGCCTCCGACTGCTCCAAACCCTCACGGAAAACCCAAAATTCCGGGTCCTGCTTGAGTAGGTCCGCCAGCGCCTGATGCTTGACGCGGCACCGCCGACATTTTTTTACCACCTTGTTAAAGGTGGCTGCCTTCCTTTGCGCCCGCCGCCCCCTCTCTACCTCCAAGATGAGAGTCTAAAGAAGAGCAAAATGAGGAAAGGCAAGTCAGTATGCATCAACATTTACTTTACGATACATGAAGAAAATCGAAAAATACCTGCAAGGCCGCGCCGGCAACCCTCCGGGATAGTTCCCCGTCGCCAACACCTTTTAACATTTCACGCTCAGCGGCCGCACATAGCAGGGTCATATCCGCTGCGGCCTGCTCGCTGTGTTGCAACAGGTTATACCCTCCTGGGATCAGAATTCGGCGGTTGGATCTACCTGCCGTCATCCCCACACGGGCCAGATCCCGCGTTAACGCATCTGCATCCGCATGGGCGGCCTCAAGGCCCACCCTCTCGGGACCGTCGCCAGCTTCTCCAACGGCAGCCGACGAGCCGCTCTCCAGAATGCGTGTTAGGCTGGCGTCGGGAACCGCCCTCCCTTGGGGAGCCGACCTCCCGGAACGGATGGCATCTGCCATAAAAACTGGCCTTGACTCCCGACGGGGCTCGCTCGCCCCCTCGTCTTCTGTGGCTATCCCTTTGCTAGTTATCAACCAGCGTCTTTTCCTTTCCGATGGCTCCTCGCCTCAGAAGTCTCCTCCACAGGCCGCGGGGATGGCATTGAAGGAGTCGCTTCACTTGTGGACACCGCCACGGGCAGTGGTTGAGGAACCTCCGGGGCGCCATCACTGGGCGAGCCACAGGGTATGTATCCGTCTTCAAAGTCAGTCCCTGCCCCAGGCGAAGTAACAACGCTCTTCTTCTTCTTCTTAGGGACGCTCCGACCTGCCAAAACGAATAAGTCAGGTAACAAGAACGTAGGAAACTTCCAAACCGTAGCCAAAGAATTACCTGACGGGTCGTACTGTTGAAGAAAGACAGCCCAGCTATGGCATTCCTCCGCATAAGGTATTATTCTTTCCACCCATGATTTAATGTCATCAGTAAACTGGGGTGGGGAAGCCCTCGCCGAATAAAAAGGGGGGAAAAGCAAAGAAATCACAATGGCCGTATGGTCAAAAGCGCAAGCAGTCCTGAATTCTACAAGTAGAAATACTTACGTTCTGGATTCCATCTTTCCGGGAACCCTTCGGGATTCGACACCAGGTGCTCTGTCCTGATGTAGAAATATTTACGCCAAAAGCGGTGGTTGGTCTTGTCATCGGCTTTAACAACCAAGCCCCTTGTGCCACGACTTTTTAACTGCAGCATGGTACCCCTCAGGTAACCAGGGATGAATAACTGTAAGAGGTGGTGGACCGAGACGCTGCACTCAGCCCTGGCCGCATAAGTGGTCGTAATACGGCACACCTTCAAGGTGTAAGGAGTGAGCTGAGCCGGACACATATTGTAAAAACGGCAAAGCTCCTCCATCAGAGGGTAGATTGGAAGATTGTAACCGATCAAGAACGGGTACTCATGGAATGTGCAGTACCCAGGCCGGTGCACATTGGCATAGTCCGTCCCGGCCGGAACCATTTCCACGTGGTCCGGAATATGGTGCGTCTCTCGAAGATCATCTAAGTGGGATTGTAATAAAACGCTGTGCTCCCAGGGAAGGTCTGGGCTTTTAGTTGGAAAATCCCTGCGAACATGCATCTCCTTCGGAAGGACGTTGTCTACACTGAGAGGAACAAGGGCCTTCTCTGCCTTTTCCCCTTCACCACCGGAAGTTAGCGGAACCCTAGACGGGGCATTATCTTTGGCCTTTTTACTACTCTGTCCATATTTTGTCATGTTATCCTACGTAAGAAACGAAGCACTGGCGATAGGAAGTGTGGTTTCAACAGAAGTAGGAGAGTCCCTCACGAAATAACGGTTACAGGAAAGAAAGACAAAGGAGTAAATCAGAAAATGCTTTCCGAAGGTTTGAAAGTTGAATCGAATCGAACCTCTCTCCTATTTATAGGGATAAGTTGCGCAGAAATCGAAGAGTCATGATTCAAAACGTGCGTGGGAAAACAAAATGTCACATCATCCTCTGAACCGCCTCGGGGACAAATATAATAACGGCGCATACAAGCGATGACCTCATTCCAAAAAGAAAGCCCCCCGTCAGTGGCTCAACAACGTCATACATTTCACCTCATTCATATTGCCACCCCTGGTCGAGGGCAAATTCTCCTAAGCCGAGGTTTGCATTTCCGCCCATCGAAGACGCCCACCGAACGCGTCTCCAACGAGCGGAGGGACTAACTGTATAGGGTCAAATTTGACCGTCAGCGTCTCTACGCCAGTGGGTACGCCCAATGAGTGTATGCTGACTAACGTAGTGGGTACGACTCGGACGTGGGGACAAAAGCGACATCGTTTAGGACTCAGTGTCTTCACTAGGAAGACGTTACCTATTTTTGTAACTTTTTGATTATTTCGAGGAAGGTCTCTTATTATATAAGGGAGACCTTCACATTGTAAAGGGAGGATTCTGGAATAAGACAACTCTCTCATTTTTCTGACTTTCTCTCTCTATCTCTGCCTCAAACGAACATATTCTCTTGAGTTCATGTTATCACTTTGCAATACTAGATCTACAACAATAACATCATCTTTACATTTCTAGGTCTATTATATTTGATTACGATTTACCCTTTTCTTACTTTTGATTGTTTTCTAGCTTACAAAGTATATTGTTAACTTTTGAGCCAAACAGTCAACAATAAGAGTTTTGCTCAAATAGAGCGAGCAACCGAAGCGACAAAAAGTACATACATCAAGACATAGGCGGATTCATAATTTAAACTTTATGGATTCAACTTTTTAATTTTTTAACATTGAACCCATTATATTTTTAAAGTTATGGGTTCATATCTACTACTTTGGCAATTTTAGTGAATCTTTACACAAAAATTTATACTCCGCGTCGAAAGTTATGGATTCAATTGAACTCAACAATACTATATACATCTGCACCAAGAACTTTATCTATTAAGAGATATTAGGTGTATAACATATTATTATCTCATATATGATAAAATATTTATAACTATGAATGCTATATAACTAACTCTAACAGACGCGGCAACACGTGCAACGCACGTACTCTAAAACTAGTATATATTAAAAGCACGAAGGCCCTTAACGAAATGTTGATCACCTTTTTTACCCTTTAAAAATAAAATTCACACAAAACAAAATAATCATTTTACTATATTAATAATATTTGAAAATAATTATTAAATTAATTTATATAGTTTGTAGTCGTCATTTAATAACTTACTTAATATTTAGTACTTTGATTTTCCGCCTATAATTCCTTCAAAATCCTTTAGAAGGAAACTTATCTACATTGATTGTGAGAATTTTTTTCCTGAAAACATTGCTTATCAAATAAAACTAAAAAAAAAAAAAGAAATTTTGAAAACTTTCCTCTTTATGACATCTAAACGCACTCCTATAAAATTTTATTGTTAATTTTACTTCTTTGAAATATGTCCTATTTTCTTCTTTGTCAAAAAAGTCAAAATAAATTTTTAGGGAAAATAAAAAAAATATCATAACGTAAATAAAAAAGACAATTATCTTTTCAATAAGTAATAAAATTATTTTCTAAGTGTTTAGCAATTCCTAATTTAAATAACAAAGAAATAAACTAATTGTAACTACATGTACTTATGAAGAGTAAAAATAATTGATGTAAGTGCTAAAAAGAAAAATATAACATTCCTAAATTTTGTAACATAAATAAAAGAAAGTGAAAAATACATTCCTAAAATCTTACGATAAATAAATGAGAAAAAAAAAATACTATTTTTGAGAAATAATCAATTGTCTTCGATTCTTAAAATCCAAGTCTAAGTTAAACAAAAGAGAAATGTCTTTTTCAAGAGGCAATCAAATTGTTTCTAATTATCTATTTATATTTATATTTATATTAAAAGCACGAAGGCCTTAGCAAAATATCGTTCGCTTTTTTTGTCTATTAAAAATAGCTTTCACATTGGATAAATTTGTGAGTTAATTATTAGTTTAAAATCAACTAAATATTAATTATTAATCTTTCCTTATTTAAACTATGTAGAAAATCTAAATATTTTAGGAATTCAAAATCAACTATGATTTTCTTTACATAAATTCTTTTCTTATTTGAATTATGTAACATATGCCTTCCATATTATTTGATCTAATAGTATAAAAAGATTTTCTAATCTATTGCCCTTTGCTGAAGATATATGTATTTCTCCTTAGCAGGTGAGTTCTTTAAACTTTTTCCGATATATAGGTTTTGGAAGAATTATTTTCTGTTAAAGTCTTTTCTTTTCTTATTGACCATCCAATTCAACTTTTCAAGGAATAAAAGATTAAGCTGATTTTGGATTGAAAGAGGTTACACGTTTAAAGAAATATTTAAAGACTAATGTAGTATCAATATGGATTTTTATGACTAATCTGCTGGTTTTCTTTCTTATTTAGCAGTTTCTTTCAAAATCTGTGAGGGTACCTTCTTTTCCTTTACTTTTCTCCCATCCAATTTAATTTTCGTTTAACAATAAAAGATTATACTGTTTGAGATTTTGGGTCAAAAGAGAATTCTCCATGTTTGAAAGAAAAAACAAAATCCAAACATCATTGTCGTTAATTTCTAAAAAGAGCTCCACTCNTACCGGTAGGGTCCGAGTCCGAACTCGAACTTTAGAGGGGTTAGTAATTTTGGTAATAGATAGTAGTAAATAGTAGGGGCGTAAGAGTAATACAAATAGTATAACTAGAAGTAGTTTTAAAACCTTTTTTAATTTAGTTACTAGAGATATATTTGACCCTTACTCCACTAATAACAAATAAGTCAAATTCTAAAACGGGGAAGTAATTTACACATAAGTACAAACTCACACACCTGAATTGCAACATAATAGCCTAGATACCACTTTGCAAATCTATAGCCCAAAAATAATAGGCTAATTCCCAAAAGACAACTTATTTCACACAATCAACTATGGCTCTTGCTCCCTCTTTATACAACCGGTTGTTTTCATTCTCTTGATTTCCTTTAATTATTAAGCATTTTATTAAAAAAATGTAAATCAGCCACAACGCAACTCAAAAATCCTGAATGATACATATTATTTGAAGGCAAAAATTCACACTTTTATGTGCAATTGCTGAAGCAATCCAACAGGATAAAAGAAAAATAGAAACTTGGTAAATGAATTGTAGAACCTCTCCAACGCGTACAAGATCTTTTTCATACAGCACATACACGAAAAAGAAGAAGAGAAGGAAGTGTCAAACTTCCGTAGAGGCCTCTTATACACTGACAATGTATATACATCCTTATAAACTGAAAAAATATATAATTATACAACATTATAGACAAATATACATATTTATACATACTTATACAATACTGTATAAGTGCATGTAAAAACCACTTATACAATATTTCCACTAGAAAACATAGAATGTCCAACACTACACTTCTTGTAAATAATGTATTAACTTGTATAAACATGTATAATAGTGTATAAGAGGTGTTTGTATATCCATATACACTATTATATAGTGTTGATACAAACTGTTACATAGTTATGATTTTTTATCCAGGCCTCGAGTTGTAGTAGAAGGTATTGGATGATTCAACTCGTCAATAGGTTAACAATTTTGCGCCAACGATTTGGAATTCAACACCCAGATAAGATACACCCAATTTCAGATTCGAGACTTCAAGGTCATAATAATAATGACCAGAATTGCAAACTTCAAAATCTTCAAAAATTAGTGGTTCTTTTTTTATGCAAATCAAGTTTGAGAGCTATTTATTTTCAGATCTGTGTGTATTTTTATTTTTCTTTCATAAATCTTCAATATTCTTCTGCTTGCCACCATGGACGACGGAGTAGGAGCTCGAGCCTTCTTCGAGCCATTGATGGCAGAACTGCGTAGGGGGTAGGGAAGGGGGAATAGCGGGGGCTAGGTTAAGAGAGGATGAGGGATCTATGTGGGTTAGAAAGAAAGAAGCAGAGGCGGTGAGAGAGAATTTGGTGTGCTGGGAATGAAGAAAGAAGAAAATAATAAAAATCCTAAAAGTGTGTCTTTAATAATGGGCTAAAGGCTGAAAAGTTTCTTGAGAAAATTTCACTTTATACCCATTAATTCCAAACTATTTACCCTTTAATGCCCAGGCCCAAACTATTTACTACTCCTACCCATGCTACCCAAACTAATTACCTGATTATTTCCCAATAATCTTATGTCTGTTTGCGACTGGTGGCTTTGGAAGTTCATCAACTCCTCGAACTGGCATGAGTGACTCATTTGGGTTTGGCTGATTGATTAACAAACTTGGTGGAGAATTCCGAATCTCCTCCTGTGGAGATTATTACTCTCAAACCCTATTTTGACTACTGAATACCCTATTAGCTAATAAACATAGACACTTGATATTTTGACTATTGAATACCTTCTAATTTCACTTCATCCAAACTGGTTTTTGGAGATTTATTGTACAAAAATTCAAATCCACCATTGAAGGACCCTGAAGCTTGAAACTCATAACTTGGTTTGTTTGAGTTTTTAATTATTTTGATGTGACGACCCGGCCAATCGTCCCATGAGTTACCGCTCTGTTTTCCCCATTTCTGCTTCTAATTACTTTAATTATCGGTTTTGTATGTGATCGGGTTGGTTGGCTCGGTTTCGGAAAGGTTTCGAGAAGGTTGAGACACTTAGTCTCTTTTAAGAAGGCATAAGTTGGAAAAGTCAACCGGACGTTGACTTATGTGTTAGAGGGATCGGATGTGAGTACCGATGGTTCTAATAGCTTCGGGAGATGATTTGGACTTAGGAGCGTGATCAAAATGTGTTTTGGAGGTCCGGAGTAGATTTAGGCTTGAACTGGCGAAATGGAGTTTTTGGCGTTTTCCGGTTGATAGGTGAGATTTTGATATAGGGGTCGGAATAGAATTCCAGAAGTTGCAGTAGCTTCATTATGTCACGACCCAAAATCCACTAAGGGTCGTGATGGCGCCGGACACTGCTGTCAGTCAAGCCAACCAAATTACTTAATCAAATTCTCGTTTTAATACTTCTGAAATCTATGATTTTCCTTCAAGTTTAGCAATATTAAAGAATATATTCTCAAATCAAATTTAAATGATAAGCAGTTAATACAATACTTCAAACTATCCCAAAACCCGGTGTCACAAGTGCATGAGCATCTACTGATAAGGAAGTAAAATACAACATCCGTCCGGAATACAATGGACAGGAAATAAATACAATATACTGAAGAGGGCTATACTAGCTGCGGGCCGCCTCGAATAGTGCAACTGACCTAGCCCCAAATCATCTGCGCTGCTTCGCCCAGTGGGCTGCTAGAAATAAATATACCTGTGCAACAAAAATGCACAGAAGTGTAGTATGAGTACGTAGACAACGTGTACTCAATGAGTATCCCGTCTAATCTCGAAGAAGTAGAGACGAGATGGTCAGCTTCGACACTCACAAGAGGTCAATTGACAATATACTAAAAATGTGAGGGAATCATGGATTTATATAGCAGTTCTAATTCACGAAGCCAGAAAACAGATAAACACCTTCAACAAATGATCAAGGATTTTCAAGGTTTACTCTTTATTATCCTATCAATTTATATCAAGCCACGAGGGGCAAATTTCACATTTACAGTTCTCAAGTAACAATATAACATGCGCAAATCACACCGAGGCGATGGCCCGATCCAACAGAAATAAATTGTGCACTTGCCGAGGGTCGACGGCGCGCCTATAGATGCATCTATTTAATCTGCCGAGGCGTTCGGCCCGTGTAAAAATAAACACATAGAGACATTCAATCAAGAAGCCAACATGGGGAAATTATTCAAGGAAAAGCTAATTCTCTTTCAACAATTTACGAAAATGAGGTTTAGATCTTGTTAGAAATTCATTTACTATTTTGATGTGGCTTAAGCAATTCAATTATCCATAAGATTACAATTATTCAAAGTATAGCATGCTTCTGGGTCCTAGACTACCCGGACAATAGCATAATAGTAGCTACGCACGGACTCTCATCACCTCGTGCGTACGTAGCCCCCACAAACAGGAGCACATAATCAATTATTTCACCTATGGGGACAATTCCCTCTTACAAGGTTAGAAAGGAGACTCACCTCGCTCCGAAGATCCATAACCGGCATTCCACGCCCTTTTGAAGACTCTAATTGATGCACCACGCTCCAAAACTACCCAACGGTTACGCAAATCCATTACTATATGCTCAAATATTCATTACAAACTAATTTATAGCAATTCCTAACTCCGATCGAAAAGTTGACCAAAACGCCCTCGGGCCCGCGTGCCCGGAATCTGAAATTTTTCGAAGATAAAGATTACCCATGACCTTAGGAACTCAAATATATAATTTTCACTAAATTACATACTCAATATCGTGTCCAAATTCCAAGAAATGCTAATTTCTAGGTTTTCCACCAAAACCTAAATTTTCCTTAATTTCCTTGCCTAAATCCATGTATAAACTTGATATTTAACTCAAAGCTAGCATAAATTACTTACCTCATGATGAGTGACAAAAATGGCACCTCAAGGCTGCTCCCCATCGACTCCAATGGAAGAAAATGGGGTTGAAATGAACCCAACCCCGAATGTTTAAAAGACCTCACTGCCTCAGCTATTTCCGCTTCTGCGGTGCACTGACCGCTTCTGCGAACCTGGCCCAAAATGCCTGGACCGCTTCTGCGGTCTGGGTCCCGCTTCAGCAAAAACTGGGCCGCTTCTGCGGTTTCCCTTGGACTGGCCCTTGGCCGCACCTGCGATGGACTGACCGCATCTGCAGTTCTAGGACCGCAGATGCGGTTATGACAGAAGCAGCATACCTTCAACTATTCCTCAACTTCCAAATTTGATCCGTTAACCATCCGGAATCCACCCGAGGCCCCCGGGACCCCAACCAAACATACCAACCAATCCTAAAACACATTACGGACTTGCTCGAGGCCTCAAATCACGTCAAACAACGCTAAAATCATGAATCGACCTCCAATCCAAATTCAATGAACTTCAAAAATTTAGACTTCTATTTCCGATGTTTAAACCTATCAAATCACGTCCGATTAACCTCAAATTTTGCGTACAAGTCATATTCGTCATTACCGACCTATTCCAACTTCCGGAATCGGATTCCGACCCCGATATCAAAAAGTCAACTTCCGGTCAAACTTCTCAAAACCTTCAAATTTCTATCTTTAGCCAAATGACTCCAAAATAACCTACAGACCTCCGAATTCACTTCCGATCGCGCTCCCAACTCCAGAATCACCATACGGAGCTATTCAAGGACTCAAAATCCCAAACGGAGATCGGTAACACTGAAATGTACTTCAAGCCAAACTTATGAAATTTCTTCTAAAATGCTAACTTCCACAATAGGCACCAAAACGCTCCCGGGTTATCCAAAACTCGATCCGGGCATACACCCAAGTCCGAAATCATCATACGAACCCGTTGGAACCTTCAGATCCCGATTCCGAGGTTGTTTACTCAAAATTCCAATTCTAGTTCATTCTTTCAACTTTAAGCTTCCGAAATGAGAATTCTCTTTCCTTATCAACTCTGGACTTCCCGAAATTCAATTCCGACCACGCGCACAAGTCATACTACCTGAAATGAAGCTACTCACGGCCTCAGGCTGCTAAACGGAGTGCTAGAGCTCAAAACGACCGGTCGGGTCGTTACATTCTCTCCCACTTAAACATACGTTCGTCCTCGAACGTGCTGAGAACTACACGGAAGTAGTCTGAAATCACCGGTTAACTTCTCATGCACCTTCCCGTGCTACCACCACTCAATTAAGCACATTAGCTCGATCAGTTATGAAGATGTTCCCTTTTTTTTCAAGCAGATAGGCCTTAGAGCCTAATTCCAACATCCGGAATTCTCTGTCAGGCCTGTTTCCATCGCACGAACACCGTATCAATCATTACACGCTGTACCCAAACATGACTGCATAACTTTGCTGAATTCACACCCTGCATCATTTTACTCACCGGACCACAATAACATTTTCTGACAACTTAGTCGAAATTCCACGAATCTGATGCTCCCATTGCACCCCATGACACCCACCGGTCTTACTCTAACTCTTACAATACCGCCACAACGGAAGATATGTGCAGATATTCATAATCAACTGCCGAGTCAACCAATCATTGAGTCTATACTTCTGAAAAGAAACATTACCACATTCTGAACCAGATCTCGATCTTTGCTCCTTAATATATTCCATATAGTCAGATTGCACTGATCCTGAATCCAATAATCCCATCTTGCCCGGTACGAACCGCTCAGGCAATATGCCACCCCGGACATAATCAAAGTCACATATGACGCCACAATGTGCCAATAGGCTACCAATTCAAACACAACACAATGAAAAACGAACTCTGGAAGAATTACCAACTCCCGCGCTAATACGGACTTTCC
>NW_017672969.1:17281-25283 GCF_001879085.1 Nicotiana attenuata
CTCAACACATAAGCAATTTACTCAAGCCCGTCTCACAACTCATACGGTGCAATGCATCACTACATGAAATATCAGCCAACGAATAACACCCTGACTACTCCTCTATAAGGAGCGTATTACTGAAATGAATACAACTGGCCTGACATAGAGCCCAATTTCACATTTAAATCCATCCACCGACCTAAAGCCAATTCCTGCTTGCACCAACTAGGCTAGTAACCTCTCAAAGGTCCATAATAACTCCCCTTTTCTTAACACACAAGAATAACCCTCATAACCGGAGCGAACCTCCACAGTCCATAACCCAATCAACAGAGTGCCCTCTAGGCATAAATTCTCAAATTAATGATGTTACCACAATTTTCATATTTGGTTTGGATCTTTAATCAATCAAGCGACTATGTGCCACATGTATACAATCTTCCTGAGGAACACACTCCCACAACCTACCATAACAAATAACTGGGTCTTACCTCCAACCCACCGGCCGCACTAACGCTGAAAAGCGATCAAGCATCGTTAACCATGATACAAGCCCTTCTTACAATGCACCAACCTCAGGCGACGCTGAAGACAATACCAACTTACTTTAAACATCGAAACTCCTTTCCCACTCATCCGAGCTTGTGACATCCTTGTCCACCCCGAACTGCAGCCTTGATTATCATTTTGAATTCCATACTACCCGCTGCACATGACATGCCAATGTACGGTAGGACACGATTCTTCATCATAATTCCAAAATTGCTAATAGATAAATCCTTCATCACATCAAAGCCTTTCACTGAACTCACTTCAGGAGATCCATAGTACCACACAGGTGAATTCCCATAATCATAGAATATGCAAATCTCTAAGTAGTGGTCTAAGCCACCATTGCCCTTCCGGAAATTCTGCTTCCACGTAACAAGCCCTAATAGTAGAATGCTTCTGAACAACATCGATTGCGGCTGTTGACAAGCCTGATACGTACCATCACAACTCGCTTGCATAACTCGATCACGCCGAGGAAACTGATCACTAACACCACTATGCCAAATTCAATTATGGCCAATCAATCTATCTTCTTCCAATGTATCCTTGATTGACTTAGAGATAATACTAACTCCCTCCACACATCACATACTCCATCTGCACCCATCTCGAGTGACCTTGAATCACGAAACCATGCTGTCTCAAATTTCGCGAGCTACTTCATACCTTCCTTGCGCGCATATTCGCACCCTCAACTGATATGCCCATTCTGCTAATCCATCTACGAATCTGAAGTCCTTCCTCATCTCTCTCTCAAGTGCTATACTGTAAGTCATAACATCATAGAAAATTCTGAGCCTCCACTCATAAGTTGCTGCAAAGCTTGATTCTTAACTGTACTTATAAGCTCGAAACCATTGGGCACCATACTTTACCTCTTTTGAATCCATTAGGACCGTTACTGAGAGCCACCCGCTCTAACTTGGTCCCGAATATAACCAACTCCGTTAATTTTATAACACATGAATACCCTCTCGACGAGGCACCCGGCGGAATTACTTCCTTTGAAACCTGAATTTATACAAGGCATAAATCCTGAATCTTTCCCCAAGTCTGAACATGAGCCAATAAGGCCAACCATAGCATGCATTTCGACAATTCATTAGCTCGACTTACCACTTATGTTCCTTTCCCGTAGCTGAAATAACCCATCAATATGCTAATCACCAGAAACCTCTCAAATAGCTAACTATGCAACCCAATCACAAGCAGTGAGACTCTCCCACTTAGCTTGAAGCCATTATTTCGCAAATCTGGGACTTGCCGGAGTTCTTCATCTCTTGTTGACATAGCCTTGCGCAATCAATCGCCAAAATTCTCGATACCTTACGGTAGAAGCCCCCCCTTTTTATATTCTGAATCATTATCAACATTCACACAACAATTTCCTTCGCTGTATAACCATTAGAACTCTTCAAAGAAAGCCTCGCCAACCACGCGACCGCTAACCTGCGCACATGAATACCCCACCTGTAGGAGTCCCTCCCCGGCATCTTCCAACGATGCTACGTGGGGTACAATCACTGAGATAGCGATTATCCCTCCTGAGTCCGAGCTCATTCTCCGGCTGCACAAGTCCATTCATCCCTCGTGGACATCAATTAAATGTGCGGCAATATTCCTCCAATCCCAAGTTATGTTGTATCCTTCTCCATTCACGAAGCTCCGTCCTGTTATATCAAATCTCTTTCCGCATGATAGCCCATACTTCTAATTAATCTGTAGGCTTCAATCGCCAGCCACTATAATCCCCAAATCACTCCAGACTTTCCTTAAGGTGCGTAACCATCCTACCACCAAGCCCATATGCAGCATCCGCCGCTCTCCCACTTTGGGCAAACTCACTTCTTTAATCAGCTACCTGACATTTGCTTCATACACCTAGCCTTTTAGAAGTTCAAAACTCCGCCTGACACTTCCCGCACGCATTTCTCATCTTTTGCTGCTCGGTTGTTGCCTTAATAAAATCTATATTCATAGCACTTGAGTCCACAAATCGCTACTAACTTTAAACCTCTCCGAAGGTCATCTTTCTCGAATCGCCAATATTAGAAATACTGATCAAATCCTGAACCACCGCACCCTACGATATCTGACAGTTGCATCTCCGATACTATTTCACAATATCTTGCCCCAAAGGCGAATTGTAGAAGATTATAACACCGACACACTTAATACGTTCAATTTGGACAACAGCACCCCAACATAGAAGGAAACTCCACTACGCTTGCAAATACCAAATCTCATTACTTCCACCAGCCCACATCTGACCATCCTTAGTCCGCTTGCCTTTCCCCTGTCGGGAATAAAATACTGAATCCCTTGATTAAGCACTGAGTCGACCTCCCTTCAAGTCATTCACTGCCCCGACACGTGGGCAACATCCTACCATCATATCACTACTGCGGAACAGTCATTCATAAGCATCATGGCAACTTGTGCCTAGCCTCAAAGCCCTCAGTAGTACCGTTACTGAGCTGAAACAATAAAGTATTCTTCCATAAAGCGACGATAATAATCCGATCAGCTATACCAGGAGAAGCATCCTGTATCACATCTATAGTACCATTATGATTCTTCAATTCTCGATTTATAACAAGCGCTTTGCGTCACGTAAGATTGAGTAGGAATGAACTAAAGGCATACGCCTCCAGGGATCAAATCGCACGATAAGGAATCAAGAAGGGAAGTACTCCTAACAGTCCTGCAGCCCCCCGAGGATAAGTACAGACGTCTCCGTACCGATCCGCGAGGCTCTACTGTACTTGCTCATGACTCGTGAGACCCTAGGAACCTAGTGCTCTAATACCATGTTGTCACGACCCAAAATCCACTAAGGGTCGTGATGGCGCCGGACACTGCTGTCAGGCCAGCCAACCAAATTATTTAATCAAATTCTCGTTTTAATACTTCTGAAATCTATGATTTTCCTTCAAGTTTAGCAATATTAAAGAATATATTCTCAAATCAAATTTAAATGATAAGCAGTTAATACAATACTTCAAACTATCCCAAAACCCGGTGTCAAAAGTGCATGAGCATCTACTGATAAGGAAGTAAAATACAACATTCGTCCGGAATACAATGGACAGGAAATAAATACAATGTACTGAAGAGGGCTATACTAGCTGTGGGTCGCCTCGAATAGTGCAACTCACCTAGCCCCAAATCATTCGCGCTGCTTCACCCAGTGGGGTGCTAGAAATAAATATACCTGTGCAACAAAAATGCACAGAAGTGTAGTATGAGTACGTAGACAACGTGTACTCAATGAATATCCCGTCTAATCTCGAAGAAGTAGAGACGAGATGGTCAGCTTCGACACTCACTAGAGGTCAATTGACAATATACTAAAAATGTGAGGGAATCATGGATTTATCTAGCAGTTCTAATTCACGAAGCTAGAAAACAGATAAACACCTTCAACAAATGATCAAGGATTTTCAAGGTTTACTCTTTATTATCCTATCAATTTATATCAATCCACGAGGGGCAAATTTCACATTTACAGTTCTCAAGTAACAATATAACATGCGCAAATCACACCGCGGCGACGGCCCGATCCAACAGAAATAAACTGTGCACTTGCCGAGGGTCGACGACGCGCCTATAGATGCATCTATTTAATCTGCCGAGGCGTTCGGCCCGTTCCAAAATAAACACATAGAGACATTCAATGAAGAAGCCAACATGGGGCAATTATTCAAGGAAAAGCTAATTCTCTTTCAACACTTTACGAAAATGAGGTTTAGATCTTGTTAGAAATTCATTTACTATTTTGATGTGGTTTAAGCGACTCAACTATCCATAAGATTACAATTATTCAAAGTATAGCATGTTTATCCTAGACTACCCGGACAATAGCATAATAGTAGCTGCGCACGGACTCTCGTCACCTCGTGCGTACGTAGCCCCCACAAACAGGAGCACATAATCAATTATTTCACCTATGGGGACAATTCCCTCCTACAAGGTTAGAAAGGAGACTCACCTCGCTCCGAAGATCCATAACCGGCATTTCACGCCCTTTCGAAGAATCTAATTGATACACCATGCTCCAAAACTACCCAACGGTTACGCAAATTCATTAATATATGCTCAAATATTCATTACAAACTAATTTATAGCAATTCCTAACTCCGATCGAAAAGTTGACCAAAACGCCCTCGGTGCCACGTGCCCGGAATCCAAAATTTTTCGAAGATAAATATTACCCATGACCTTAGGAACTCAAATATATAATTTTCACTAAATTCCATACTCAATATCGTGGCCAAATTTCAAGAAATGCCAATTTCTAGGTTTTCCACCAAGACCTAAATTTTCCTTAATTTCCTTGCCTAAATCCATGTATAAACTTGATATTTAACTCAAAGCTAGCATAAATTACTTACCTCATGATGAGTGACGAAAATGGCACCTCAAGGCTGCTCCCTATCGACTCCAACGGAAGAAAATGGGGTTGAAGTGAACCCAACCTCGAATTTTTAAAAGACCTCACTGCCTCAGCTATTTCCGCTTCTGCAGTGCGCTGACCGCTTCTGCGAAATCAGGATCGCTTCTGCGAACCTGGCCCAAAATTCCTGGACCGCTTCTGCGGAACTGCTTCAGCAGAAACTGGGCCGCTTCTGCGGTTTCCCTTGGACTGGCCCTTGGCCGCACCTGCGATGGACTGACCGCATCTGGGGTACCGTTTCTGCAGTTCTAGGACCTTCACCTATTCCTCAACTTCCAAATTTGATCCGTTAACCATCTGGAATCCACCCGAGGCCCCCGGGACCCCAACCAAACATACCAAACAATCCTAGAACACATTACGGACTTGCTCGAGGCCTCAAATCACATCAAACAACACTAAAATCATGAATCGACCTCCAATCCAAACTCAATGAACTTCAAAAATTCAAACTTCTATTTCCGATGTTTAAACCTATCAAATCACGTCCGATTGACCTCAAATTTTGCGTACAAGTCATATTCATCATTACGGACCTATTCCAACTTCCGGAACCAGATTCTGACCCTGATATCAAAAAGTCAACTTCCAGTCAAACTTCTCAAAACCTTCAAATTTCTATCTTTAGCCAAATGACTCCAAAATGACCTACGGACCTCCGAATTCACTTCCGATCGCGCTCCCAACTCCTGAATCACCATACGGAGCTATTCACAAACTCGGAATCCCAAACGGATATTGATAACACTGAAATGGACTTCAAGCCAAACTTATGAAAATTCTTTTAAAATGCTAACTTCCACAATAGGTGCCAAAACGCTCCCGGGTTATCCAAAACCCAATCCGAGCATACGCCCAAGTCCGAAATCATCATACGAACCCGCTGGAATCTTCAGATCCCGATTCCAAGGTTGTTTACTCAAAATTCCAATCCTAGTTCATTCGTTCGACTTTAAGCTTCCGAAATGAGAATTCTCTTTCCAAATCAACTCTGGACTTCCCGAAATTCAATTCCGACCACGCGCACAAGTCATAATACCTTAAATGAAGCTGCTCACGGCCTCAGGATGCTGAATGGAGTGCTTGAGCTCAAAACGACCGGTCGGGTCGTTACACATTATGTCATTTGGGATGTGTGTGCAAAATTTCAGGTCATTTAGACATGGTTTGGTTGGGTTTTTGATCAAAAGCGGAATGCGAAAGAATTTAGAACCTTAGGCTTGAATTCGATGAGTTTTGGTGATATTGATGTTGTTTGAGGTGTTTTGAAGATTGGTACATGTTTGAATAAGGTTATGGAATATGTTTGTGCTTTTGGTTGAGATCCCGGGGGCCTCGGGGTGATTTCAGATGGTTGACGGGGAGTTTGAAGAGTTAGTGCAGCTGCTGTATTTTTGCTGCTTCTGGTATTTCCGCACCTGTGGATAGGGGACCGCAGGTGCGGCGCCACATATGCAAAGAAAGGGCCGCAGAAGCGGCCAGAGGTACGTTGGTCAGGAAACCGCAGAAGCGGCTAGGAGGACCGCATCTGCGATGTCGTAGATGCGGGTGTGCAACCGCAGATGCGGGAAACGGGGAACTTAAGTGACTTCCGCAGAAGCGGATCAAGAACCGCAAATGCGGTACCGCAGATGCGGTGGGATGACCGCAGATGCGGAATGTCTGGTTAGATTATATTAATTCCTCCTTCGCGATTGTCAAAGGGTTTCTCACTTTTAACACAAAATTTTGGAGCTTTGGGCTATTTTGAAGAGAGGAANNTTAAAAGTACATGGTATTTATTAGTTTTTAACTTCTTAATGTGAATTGGAAGTGTGTCGGCTGGCCTTGTCTTCACGAGAGGCGCCATCACGATCGGGTTTGGGTTTGGGGTCGTGACAAGTTGGTATCAGAGCCTAGGTTACATAGGTCTCGTGAGTCATGAGCAGGTTTAGTAGAGTCTCGCGGATCGGTACGGAGACGTCTGTATTTATCCTCGAGAGGCTGCAGAACCTTTAGGAAAACTTCCATATCCTTGAAATTCTTGTCGTGCGAATTTGTTGATCCGAGTACTAAACTTCTGTTATTCTATTCTCTCACAGATGGTGAGGACACGCGCTACCGGTCAAGATAGACGGCCACCAGTATAACCAGCAGAGGCCACTAGAGGCAGAGGACGTGGCCGAGGCCGTGGTAGGGGCAGAGGTACAGCCCTCACAGCAGCTGGGATAGCACCTGCAGACCCACCAGCCGCCCCAGTTCAGGGTCAGGTCCCAGTGGTGGACGCTCCAGCAGCACCAGCTCAGGCACCAGCTATGCCCATTGTGATTCCGGGCCTTCAGGAGACTTTGGCCTAGATATTGACAGTATGTACTAGCCTTGCTCAGGCGGTCGCGATTTCTAATGCCGCAGCTACTTCTCAGGCAGGGGAAGGCTCTCAGACTCCCGCCGCCCGTACACCCGATCCGGTGGTTCAGGGAGTATAGACACCGGAGGCACCACTAGCCCAGCCGGTGGCAGCTGCTCAGGGTTATCTAGCTCCTATTATGCCGGAGGATGAGCAGCGTAGATTAGAGAGGTATGGCAGACTCCAGCCTCCTACTTTTAGCGGAGCAGAGGGCGAGGATGCCCAGGGTTTCTTAGACAGATGTCAGAGGATTCTTCGTACTGCGGGTATTCTGGAGACCAGCGGGGTTGCATTCATGACCATTCAATTTACCGGAGCTTCCTTCACTTGGTGGGAGGCATATGAGAGGCGTAGGCCTATTGGTTCGACACCTCTGACTTGGCAACAGTTCTCCGCTCTATTTCTGGAGAAGTATGTCCCACTATCCCGTAAGGAGGAGCTGCGTAGGCAGTTCGAGCAGCTTCGACAGGGGGATATGACAGTTACCCAGTATGAGATGAGGTTCTCGGAGTTGGCTCGACATGCTATTTGGCTGGTTGCTACTGAGAGAGAGAGGATCAGGAGGTTTGTTGGATGGCCACGACCTACCAGCTTCGGGTTCTCGATGACCAGGGAGAGGGTGTCAG